>NW_026057577.1:48090167-48326790 GCF_023721935.1 Panthera uncia | reverse complement strand
AAGGAAGAAGGAAGAAGGAAGAAGGAAGAAGGAAGAAGGAAGAAGGAAGAAGGAAGGAAGGAAGGAAGGAAGGAAGAAAAAACAATCTCCTATATAGGAGAACTCCAAATATTTGATGTAGATATTCCATTGCTCAAGAAGGTGAAGATTAACTTCTCTCCTACCTTGAGCGTGGGTTGCACTTAGTGACTTGCTTACAAAGAGGAAGGGCATGGAAAAGCAGAGGAAAGTAACTTTATGGTAGAGAAACCTGGCAAACACTATCTCAGTCATGTAGACATCGTGTACCCCTAAATATGACACGAAAATAAGGGCACTTTACCTCTGTAATCTTCTTCCCCGAAACCTATAACCTTAGTTTAACTATGAGAAAGACATCAGACAAACACAAATTGAGGGATATTGTACAAAATAGCTGTTGGTACAGCTCAGCACTGTCAAGGCTATTAAAAACAAAGACTGAATGATTCTCACAGCCCACGGGAGTCTGAGGAAGCATGCTGATTAAATATAATGTTGATCTCCTGAAAGGGATTCTGAAAGAGGAGGGAAAAATGAGTGAAATCTGAGTAACATACAGAATTTAATTAATAGTAACAGACAAATATTGGTTCCTTAGTTGGTTCCATAGTAATATAAGATGTTAACAATAAGGGAAACTGGGTAAGGGATTTATGGTAACTCTCTGTACTATCTTGGCAACTTCCTATAAATCTGGGACTTTTCAAAAAAGAAAAGTTTATTTTTAAATAACACAAAAAATTTGATGACTAAAATGACCAGTGCAGCTATAAAGTTCCAATCTTGGTCTTACATAATGAAAATAATACTATTTATTGTGGAGCCAGTGCCACATACAACCTCAGTCGTGTACAACTTCCTGTTAGAATTTTATATTATATATTATATTATATATCATACCATACAAAATCTCCTCAAGGAATGAATGATAATTCAGTTTGGTGAACTCTTTCTTAAAATGTTAATGATCCATTTTAAAAAAGAGAAAATGGAAATTTTGCATTAGATTTTGGAATGTAATGGAAATAAGTTTTTATTCCCAAATTTCACTGTAAATAAATGAGAAACGGCCTCTTCAAAGTATTTTTTTCCAAGAAATAGGAATTAAAATTAAAGATATTAGAAAGAGGGGTACCTGGGTGGCTCAGATGGTTAAGGGCCTGACTCTAGATTTCAGCTCAGGTCATGATTTCATGGTTCATGAGATCGAGCCCCATGTCAGGCTCTGCACTGACAGTGTGAAGCCTGCTTACGACTCTCTCTCTCTCCCCTTCTCCCTACACCCTGCCCCCACCGCCAAATAAATAAATAAACAAACATTTAAAAAACCGTAAGAAATAAACTGCTTAAGGTCATATGAAGAACTATGTGACACTAGAAATATTTGTACTATTGCTACTCTTGACAAATAGAACTTTTAGAGAAGGTTCAGATTACAAACTTGTAAGGAAGGAAATAGTAAAATATCAGGTTTTGAAAAATAAGAAACAGAAGATATTAGTCTTTCTCCTAATGTTTTATATAGGACAAGAGGTTTAATATATACAGGGTTTTTAAAAAAAATTTTTTTAACGTTTATTTATTTTTGAGACAGAGAGAAACAGAGCATGAACAGGGGAGGGTCAGAGAGAGAGGGAAACACAGAATCTGAACAGGCTCCAGGCTCTGAGCTGTCAGTCAGCACAGAACCCGACGCAGGGCTCGAACTCATGGACTGCGAGATCATGACCTAAGCCAAAGTCGGACGCTTAACTGACTGAGCCACCCAGGTGCCCTATTTACAGGTTTTAAATGTGCTATAAATGAACATGAAAAGATTTCTCTTCTTAAATCCTTGAACTAACTTAAGTAAAGCCACCTGCAAATTAAAGTATCTGAAATCAAATGCTGTGTCACAAATGAAATGAAGACTTCCATAATAATTCATTAGTAAATGGCCTACCCACACTCATGGAAAACCGCAATTCAAAAAAGACATTCTACTTTTATTTTTCTCTAGGAGGATGAATAAATTGCTTCTGGCACATTTAATTGGTGTTTGGGGTATACTTTTCAGAATTGAAATCCCTACTAAATTACTCAGGAGAGAGACTTTTCTCCACAGTACATTACTTAATACTTAGGCTTTTTTTGGGGGGGTGGTGGTGATCTACAGATGGATATTTTGTTGAATGAATGAGGATGGCTAAATATTTATGCTAGGCCTAGCTAACAACTAGTTTGCTCTTCTTTTTAAACAATGGTTCAGCCACAAAGGGGTATTCATTTTTTTTTTTTACATGTGACAATGGTATTGTGATTATGTATCTTAGAAAAAAGAATTTATCTTTTAGAGTTATATATAGGAATACTTATGACTAAAGTAATATAATGCTGGAAAATATTTTAAAATAATTGGAGGAAGAAGTATATGAAAAGCGATTAACCATGAGCTGACAATTTCGAAGCATGATGAGGGAGGTTCATTTACCAATTTCTGACTTTGGTTTATGATTGAAAATTTACATAATAAAAAAATTAGTAACTTTTCATGTGCCAAGCTCTAGTTATTCTAAATTCAGACATGTTCTTAAAACCAGATGAATGGGGGTGACTGGGTGGCTCAGTCGGCTAAGCATCCAACTTCGGCTCAGGTCATGATCTCACAGTTCGTGAGTTCAAGCCCCGCATCGGGCTCTGTGCTGACAGCTCGGGGCCTGGAGCCTGCTTCCGATTCTGTGTCTCCCTCTCTCTCTCTGCCCTTCTGCCATTAGCGCTCTGTATCACTCTGTCTTTCAAAAATGAATAAAGCCATTAAAAAAAATTAAAAAAAAAACAAAACCAGATGAATGCAACATTAACATGAATTCAGTATATGAACTCATGCTGACAAGCATATTAAAAGGGAAACTAGGGACACCCGGCTGGCTGAGCTGGTACAGAATACAACTCTAGATCTCAGGGTTGTAAGTTCAAGCGCCATGCTGGGTACAGAGATTGCTTAAAAATAAAATTTTAAAAAAATTAAAAAATAAAAGGGATACTAAATGGAGCAAACCTCAAAGGAAAACAAGAGCTCAGGAATAAATATATTTGATGAGTAAATAAAGACTCACAAATTCACAGTGGGAAGGGGACTTAGAAACCAGCTAGTGTAAATCCTTTAATTTAGGATGAAGGCCAGTGAAGCTAAATCACGGGTAATCAACTATGGGTCTATGTGTCAGCATTTTACTTTCTTGCAGATATAATGAAAGTTACATTATAAATGCATTGTTAGAGAAGATTCAAGGGATGCGGCTTTCAGTGTACCTAAAAACGTGTGGTCAACAATTCTGAGAACAGCTACGAGATGGCTGGCATGCTGCTTCATCCAGTTACAATTGAGCCTCTAGTTGCCACTTGGCCACTGCCAACCACTACTACCAGCACCATTGATAATAATAATGAAAATATTTGTATAACAGACACTGTTTTAAGTGGTTTACAAATATCAATTCATTTAACGGCCACCCCCCCACAACACTGTGACAGAGATTACCGACATTTTGAGAGATGATGAAACGAAGGCACAGACAGATTAAATGACTTACTCAAGGTCACACTATTAGAAATGGCCAGTCACCCAGGCAGTCTTCCCCCAGAGTCAGTGCTGTTCAGTACAATAGTCTATCACCAGTCACTAGGTCAATTCTGCCATTCTCTTGAAGTTACCCACTCAGGCTCCTCAGTGCCTGCAACTGTTCTTTATTCTCTCCTGTCCTTGTTGGGAGACAGGCACAGAGATCATCAGAAAGCATGGCCTGTGTGGCTCTGTGTTGACAGAAGCCATATTCCAATTCTCCTGGTGGTGTGGCTTAGCAACCCCTAGAAGTCAACTGTTTGTACTTATGTGAGAAATAAGAAAATCAACAGACTATGTGAGAAAGAAAAAATAATGATGACACCTTGTATTTCTATGATACACGTACATCCTTAGCAAATTTTACCAGGAGAATAAAAATGACTTCAAGTTCTCTGCCTACAACAAAAGGGTACTCTTTAAAGCAGCAAAGAGTTTTCTCACCAATAAAAGATAAAAGGCAGGTTTTTAAAAAATTTCCTAACAAACATGAAAGATGAGTAATTACCAACCTCAGCTCCTTTAGATTTGGAAATCACATTGAGAGCAAAGGAAAGCACCTACTTGAATACAATACGAGGTCATTTTACTTACTTGTGAAGTCTCGTTATGTCTGTGTACTATGCTAAGTGTTTTCTACGCATTACCTTATTTAATCCTCACTCTAAAGATGAAGCGAAGGCAGGGAAATATTCAATTATTAAGTTCAGAGTCACACAGCTATGTAAGTGGCACATGTGGTATGTGAATCAGGCAATCTTATTCCAGAGTTTGAAACTTAACTATTTACTAAGCTGCCTCTTCCAACCTGAAAATGCTATATAATTGTGGCTAAGTCAAGCTGCTGATTACCAGAATAACAAAATTTCAGAACAGGAGGTCATCCAGAATGATTCTGCTTTCTAGTGGAGCCCCAATGAGATCTGGTAAGGGAGAATGGAAGGAGGAGGGGCATCCAAGATGATGACCACATTTCTGTTTTGCACAGGCATGAGTGAGAGCTAGAGGGCTCGGGAGGAGAAGCAGATTAGAATGTTTCTTTCTTTTTCTTTTATCGGGGAAGGGTGGGAAGGCTGAGAAAATAGAAGCTTTATAGGCATTCGATTTTAGAAGTATGATTTTAACACCAGTAAGCTATCCAAGGATAGATATGTAGTAGGCATTTGGAGCTCAGAAGAAAGTGAGTACAGAGCTAGTTGATAAAGATAAAAGATGGATATGTCTCCAAGGAATTTAATGGCTAGTATGACAGAGAAACATGTAAGGATTTAGCAAATACTGGAGCGCCTGGCTGGCTTGGTCAGTGAAGCGTGTTACTCTTGATCTCGGGATCATGAGTTCAAGCTCCACCTTTGGTGCAGAGATTACTTAAAAACAAAACTTAGGGGAAAAAAAGAATTTAGTGAATACTTATTGATCACTTAGGTGCACCAGTCAATATAGTATTGTAAATGTAATTAGAGTGTTACACCAAGATGTTACAGTCGGATAGAGGAACAATACTCAACTCAGACTGAGGAGTCAGAGAAAGCTTCCTGGAGAGGGGATATGAATAGGAATTACCTAGGCAAGGATGGAATAGGATGTGTGGAGAAGCCTAAAAGCAAGACAAGCATAGTGGAAAGACTAACAGAGGCCCACTTTCAATCACCGGATAGGTGATATTCTAGGAATTACAGCCAATTTGGAGGTTAGAAATGGGAATTAGAGAGAAGTAAGGCTGGAGAGGTTGATAGGCAAGACTGTGGAGTTTTTTAATGTCCTGCTAAAGAGCCTGATCTTTGCACTGTAGGCAATGGGACCTCCTGAGCAAGAGGGTAAGATCTGTAGTTTAGCCAAGCACTCTGGTAGCTGTGGGAGTTGTGGAAGTCAATTTTAGGAGGTAAAGGAGACCAGTTAGGAGGCTTCACGAATCCAGATGGACAATGAGAATTAAAAGTGGGAGAGTAGGAGTGGGAGCTAAAACAACAAATCCAAGGAATATCCAAGTAGTAAAACTGGCAGGACTTTGTGAAAGACAGGATGTCATAGTTTGTAGTTTGGTTGAGAGTGTGGATGGTAGCATTAGTGATGACACACAGAGCATTTACCACTGCAAATGGAAACTGCAACAGCAAGACCAGGCTGGGAGAAATATACTAGGTAAGTTTTAGACACGTTGCTTTTTGAGTGCCTATAAGATATGCCAGGGTGTGGAAGCATGGTGATTTTGGCAACTAGACATAAACCTGATGACTAGGACAGGACCCTGGGGCAGGAGACAAAGATAGAGATGTCTTCAGATGTCTTATTCCTAGAATGGACTGGGACATCTCGGAAAGCATGCAGATTAAGAACAGTGGGATTAGTGTGGAAAAGTAGGGAGAGGAAAAGACTGCAAACTAGCTGGATTGGGGGAAAGTTTTAGACAGGACAGTACGTGTGGAAAAGACTTCATACATGTAGGCTCAAAGAAAGGAGGTTTTAAAAAGAGCTTTACAGCAGACATTGAGAAGAGAAACCTGAGAAAAACTATTACTAGAGGGGCAGGTATCAGTAAAAAGAAGCTTGAAAAAAATTTCAGGAACGCTCATAGTAGAGAAAATTAGGAATTTGTTTCTCTGGAAGTCAAGACTGTGTGGCCAATAGGGTAAATGTTACATAAAGACTAAGTAAGGCAAGGCAGGACTGTAAAGTATATACCTGATGGCAACTAACACCAAAGACTTATCGTGTCATCTGATAAGTGACTCTTTCCTCTCTTACTCTTTAGCGGCCACATGAATCGGCTTCATACTGAATCTGGTAACAACTAAAGGTACTGAGTTTTTTCCTACGTGCTGCTCTTATGTGATTGTGCTCTCATCTAGGTGTGATTTGTTTAAAAACAGACTTCACATTTAGTATCATTAAGAACCTCCTTATTAGAATGGTGTTCTGGAGGTATCGGGCTGGCTCAGGAGGTCAAGCATCTGACTTCGGCTCAGGTCATGATCTCACCGTTCGTGAGTTCCAGCCCCATGTCGGGCTCTGTGCTGACAGATCACAGCCTGAAGCCTTCTTCGGATTCTCTCTCCTCTCTCTGCCCCTCCCCACTCACGCTCTGTTTGTCTCTCTCTCAAAAATAAATAAAAACATTAAACAAATAATAATAATAAAAAAAAGAATGGTGTTCTAGTGAGCTGAGATCCCCTGGAACTTGAAGTTTTCACCTTTACTTAGAGTCATCTGAAAACTTTATCAATAGGTCATCGGTATCCTCTCCCAGTCACCAATAAAGCATTTGTGACTTTCAATAACCACATACAGTCAGTCTTATTATCCAAATCCTTAGGACTACTTTTTTCTACCTTAAATGGAAGGGAGGGAATTATAAGTCACTATGTACTCAGGTGGTATCAAGCATTGTGCTACATGTGTTCATGTACATTAATTCCTGAAATCTTTACAAAAATTATGGCAGGTAGCTAATATTATCTCTAATTTAGGGTTGGAGAAACAGGTTCTGTGAGATTAGGCAAGCATATGAAACCAGGTCTGCCCCAAGAGCCCTGTAGATTGCACATTCTCTTTCTTTTCTCTTTTCCTTCCTTCCTTCATTCCTTTCTTCCTGGTATCATCTACATATACTGAGATTTGTTTTTTCCAGTTTTGTTGAGACATAATTTATATATAACATTATATAAGTTTAAGTTATAGCACATTTTCTTTCTTGGAGTCATTTCATTAGTCTTTAGCATGTTTGCCTTGGACATTCAGCTTACTTAATATGGCTATTTCTAGATTCTGATAGTCTAGGGATAAGAGAACACCCTCTTCTAAACTTCCTATGTCCAAATCCTACCACCCTTCAAGGATCAGTTATGACCTTGTCCTTCCCTTTTATCTTGGAACTAATCTCTCACTCCCCTGAACTCCCATATCAATTTCTCTATTACTCTGACCCTTGTATTCTAATTATTTATGTATGTGCCTTATCCCATACATAGTATCACATTTATGTATGTGTTTTATGACCCTTAGCAGGCTGTGTTGCCTTGGCTTTTTAAGAAAAGTCAAGGGGCACTTGGGTGGCTCAGGTGGTTAAATGGCCAACTCTTGATTTTGGCTCAGGTCATGATCTCACCGTCATGGGATCAAGCCCTGAGTCAGGCTGTGTACTAAATGTGGAGCCTGCTAGGGATTCTCTCTCTCCCTCTCTGCCCTTCTCCTGCTCATGCTCTCTTTCTAAAAATAAATAAACTTAAGAAAGGTCAAAATAGGACATAGCCTTTATAAAATCTACTTCTGCACTTACTGTATAAGTATTCTTGAGGCTAGCATTCATTGGACTTACTCAATTTCTCTTATATAATAAATCTACATGATAAATTTATCATACAAACAGTACCAGGAAAAACTGTGTTCTTGATATTTCTTAACTAGATATATTCCCTTTGCTCTTACTGCCAGAAAGCTTTCAGTAAAACTCTGGACCCAAATAAATCAACAAGGCTGAAATCCTAATGTTCTTTTTGATTTTTTGTCTAATATTCTTCTCCTTTTATTCTATTAATGTGTATTTTTAAGGTGAGCAATCACAAAGTAATTCTGGTAAAGAGGCGACCACGAAAAGATTTCAACAAGCAAATAACGCTAACCTAGGTGCTTTGCTTTACACATCTATTCTTGTGGGATTTAGCAGTTCATGGCATATAGTAACTGTACTCAGTTGATATTTGTGGCACGAGTGAATAAAGATTTTGAAGTTATATACAGGTTTCAATTAGCCACATTCTACTACCCACCATTCCTGTCATTTTACAATTTTTCAGTGTCATTAAGAAGATTTTTGATGAGCTGTTATACACTTTAATGAGTAGCCTTGTGTCCTTTTTGTCATGCTAAGCAAGTTTTTCGTGTTTTTACTTCTTCTCAGCTACCTCTGTGCATGGAAGTATAGTACCTGCAGCACAGGGTCTATATCTAGCAGAGCAGGCATGAGATGTGTTCCAGAATGGGAACCCATCATCATGGCTTCTTTGGGTTCTCCTGGGTACTTTTTCCACCAGATGGGGCAAACTGCATGTCATTACCTTCTTGGTCTGACCAATAAGTACTTTTGCTGCATACGTCCAAAACAGGATTATGTTCTGTTCAGTGCCACGTTTCACCAGCCCCAACTAACTTCCAAATCACACAAGTCCAGAGACTCTGGCTTCCGTGTCCTCGGCTGACCTCAGGCTCACACATGAGAAGTTTGCCTTCTGTTCTTTCTCAGCTTGGTTGCTTCTGACCCAGTACTTCAGAGGCTGGCACCTCCCCTGATCTCTTCAGTATCCAAGTTGACATATTTAGAATGAGCCTTGCTCCCAGAGTATTTATTAAATTAGACTATTACTCTTCAGACCCATTAACTAAGTCTGTAGGGTACCAAGTCACTGTGTGAATATCCTAGTGATGATAAGAGAATATGACCAATATTCTTTTAATATATGGCTTCTCTTCTCTCATACCCACCCAGCATGTACTAAAAATATACCCATGTACTAAAAATATATACCCAGCATGTATATATTTGTTGGTTAAGTTTGCTTCCTATTGCATATTACTCTACTCTGTAATTTCTTATCACAAAACTAGGTCTAAATTAAAACTTAGACATAGTACTTTCCCCTGGCAACTGTGTTTTGGGTAAAGAAATTTGCAAGGTTTAAATATTTACTTTCTACTTTTACCTGTCCTTGTCATATCAAATTGCCAAATCCAGGCCTATACTCCTTATATATCAGCAGCGAATGCTGAATTTTCAGTTATTACCACTGATGACAACTTTCCATTCATTCATTCAAAAAAATATATTTATTAAGCATCTACCATGTAAACAACACCAGGTTAAGTGTTGGAGATACAGTAACAAACAACAACAAAAAAGGTTCCTGATCTCAGAAAACTTGTCAACTAGAGAGGAAGGCAAACAATACTACTAATATGTGTGCTCTGGAAATACAGTATTCAAAGGGACCAAATTTAGTAGGAGTCACGTAAGTTCGTTCCGAGGAAGTACAAAGTGAGCTGATATTAACAGCACCTATTACAATCTAACTACTTTAGAGATTTGATTACTATCTGACTCCTTGAGCAGAGTGAGGGCAGGAACCCATGTGAGCAGGGATAGTTTCTTTTTTCTTCTTAAGTTTAAAATTTTAAATTCCAGTATAGTTAACATATAGTGTTATACTAGTTTCAAGTGTACAATATAGTGATTCAGCAATTCTATACATTACTCATTGCTCATCAGGATAAGTATATACTTGATCCCCTTCACTCATTTAAGTCATTCCCCCATCCACTTCCCCTCTGGTGACCATGAGTTCATTCTTTCAAGTTAAGAATCTATTTTTTTGGTTTGGCTCTTTTTTTTCCTATTATTCATTTGTTTCTTAAATTCTACATATAAGTATAATCATATGGTATTTGTCTTTCTCTGACTGACTTATTTCACTTTGCATTATACTTTCTAGCTCCAAGGGATAGTTTCTTTCTTGTCCACAGCTGTCTTCTCAGTTTAGCACAGCACTACCATGGATAAAATACACTACGTTTTCTGAATGGAAATCAAATGGAATGTATCTAGAATGTATAAATACTGCTCAAATCCAATATGAAAAAATAAACAACCTAATAGGAAAATAGACAAAAGATACCACAGGCATAAAATACAAATGTCAAATAAACATGAAAATACACTCTAACTCATTAGCAAACATGGCAATACATACAAAACCCAAGAGATACCATTTTACACCAAGAGCTGCTAAGGATGGAGTATCAATGGCTATACATGAACACTATACAGGTAGAGGGAGTAAATTAGTATTACCACTTTGGGAAAAAATTGGACATCATTTGGTAAAGTAGAGAATGCACAGATCCCACAAGAGAGCAATTTTTCTCTTAGGCCTATATTCTTGCACATATGTATCAGGAGAAATTACAAGAATACTCATAGCAATATTGTTTATAATAGCAAATAACTGGGAATAACCTATAAATACTCACCAACAAGACAATAGATAACAAATTTTGGAATGGTCACCCAGGTAAAGATCTTAACAGCAGTAAAAATGAACCACAGCTATGTAAAACTAGTTTCATCAAGTGAAACTAAACCATATATTGCTAAGGGAAACATAGATTTGTGTTATGACATTATAAAGAAAAGGAACAGGACTATAAATGTAAATTCAGGACAGTGGTTATCTTTGGAATAAGGAGAAGAGATATGGTCAGAAAGGGGCACATAAAAGACTTAAAAGGTACTAGATGTATCATTTTAGATATACAGATACTCCTTTTTCATTCTTTTAACTGTAGATATATACATTTTTTGTGTATAATACTTCGTAATAACTTTTAAGATGAATGACAAGTATTAGCCAGGCTGTGGAAAGGTAGGGAAAGAGAAGAATGTTCCAAATAAGGGATCGGCTGTGTTAATTTAAGAAGAGGAGGTAAAGACATGAACTATCTGCCGAAAACAATGAGTTCCCTGAGTGAGAGGAAAAGCTGGAACAGCTTAGTGGTCAGACTGTACAGGGATTTATAAACCAATCAAAGAGTTTTGATTTTATCCTAAGGTTAAGGGCAAACTAAAGAATTTTAAACTGGAGTATGAATGTCACATTTGGATTGCATAAAGATCTCTGTTTTCATAAGGAAAGTATATTAATAGGAAGCAAAAACTGAGGCTGTGACTCATGATGAGGATTTGGGTCATAGGGGTGGTAATACAAATAGAGAACAGAGAAAGACTTTAAACCTGGTAATTGATGAAAAAGGTAGAGACAGAAAAAGGCCAGGTCAGCTCCCAGACTTTTGACTTCAGTAAATGGTAACATTTGTTGAGACAGAGAACAATGGCAAAAACAGATTTATAAGATTTGTAAATCTGGTTTAGGATAAAGAGATACTGAAATTAAACAATAACATAACAAGTGCTCAATAAATATTTATAAAATGAAAATGACTGAATGTAAGACTTCTAAAAGGAATTACACAATTGGTAGTTGGAATCTAATATTCATTGATTTCTCTTTCACATAAATAATTTGTGCTTCTCTATGTTGTACCATGGTATAAAAGAATTCCTATGAAAAATGAAATCTGAAAGTCGTATATATGTATAAATTGCAGTGTTACAATGAGAAGATCTAAATAATGTAGCCCTTACTGTATGAATGTTATGCAGTATAGCAATCAGACTATAACTAAAAGTTGTGATTATTTCAGTCACTACAACCATACTTAAGATGTGGGGCAGGAAAACCCAGAAGAACCCACCAAAAAGTTGCTAGAACTGATAAACAAATTTAGTAAAGCTGAAGGATACAAAATCAACACACAGCAATCTGTTGTACTTCTTACACAAGTGATGAAAGAGCAGAAAGAGAAATTAAGAAAACAATTCCATTTAAAATTGTACCCAAACCAGTAAGGTATGTAGGAATAAACTTAACCAAAGAAGTGAAAGACCTGTACTCTGAAAACTATAACAAACTGATGAAAGAAACTGAAAATTACACCAAGAAATGCAAAGGCATTCCGTGCTTATGGATTGAAAGAACAAGTATTGTTCAAATGTGTATACCACCCAGAGCCAGCTGCACATTTAATGCAATATATATCAAAATACCAACAGTATTTTTCACAGAACTAGGATAAATAATTCTAACATTTTATGGAACCACAAAAGACCCTGAATAGCCAAAGCAACCTTAAAAAAGAGAAGTGAAGCTGGAGGAATCACAATTCTGGACTTCAAGTTATATTACAAAGCTGTAATAATCAAAACAATATGGTACTGGCACAAAAATAGACACATAGATCAAAAGAACAGAATAGAAAACCCAGAAATGAGCAGTTTGAGATGCCTGGCTGGCTCAGTCAGTAGAGCATGCAACTGTTGATCTCCAGGTTGTAAGCTGGAGCCCCATGTTGGATAGGGAGATTACTTAGAAATAAAATCTTAAAAAAAAACAACAACACAGAAATGAATTCACAACTATATGGCCAATAATATTCGATAAAGCAGGAAAGAATATCCAATGGGAAAAAGAATGTCTCTTCAACAAATGGTGTTGGAAAAACTGGACAGC
Organism: Panthera uncia; assembly: GCF_023721935.1. Classification (NCBI taxonomy): domain Eukaryota; kingdom Metazoa; phylum Chordata; class Mammalia; order Carnivora; family Felidae; genus Panthera; species Panthera uncia. Next base: position 48,314,052 of record NW_026057577.1, on the reverse strand, counting down.
AACATGCAAAAGAATGAAATCAAGCCACTTTCTTACACCACACACAAAAATAAATTAAAAATGGATTAAAGATGGGAATGCAAGCTGGTGCAGCCACTCTGGAAAATAGTATGGAGGATGCTCAAAAAATTTAAAATAGAACTACCCTACAATCCAGCAATTGCACTACTAGGTATTTATCCAAGGGATACAGGTATGCTGTTCCGAAGGGACACATGCACCCCAATGTTTACAGCAGCACTATCAACAATAGCCAAAGCATGGAAAGAGCCCAAATGTCCATCGATGGATGAATGGATAAAGAAGATGTGGTATATACATACAATGGAGTATTACTTGCCAATCGAAAAGAATGAAATCTTGCCATTTGCAACTATGAGGATGGAACTAGAGGGTATTATACTAAGTGAAATGAGTCAGAGACAGACAAATATCATATGACTTCACTCATATGAGGACTTTAAGACACAGAACATGAACATAAGGGAAGAGAAGCAAAAATAATGTAAAAACAGGGAGGGGACAAAACATAAGAGACTCTTAAATATGGAGAACAAACAGAGGGTTACTGGAGGGGTTGTGGCAGGGGGGATGAGCTAAATGGGTAAGGGGCACTAAGGAATCTACTCCTGAAATCATTGTTGCACTATATGCTAACTAATTTGGATGTAAATTTAAAAAAATAAAATTAAAAAAAATTGAAATCCCATACAAAAAAAATGGATTAAAGACCTAAATGTGAGACCTAAAACCTTAAAAATTGTAGAAGAGAACACAGGCAGTAACTTCTTTGACATCGGCTGTAGCAACTTCTTTCTAGATATGTCTCTGGAAACAAGGGAAACAAAAGCAAAATAACATATTGGAAACTAAAAAGCTCCTTTACAGTGAAGGAAACAGTCAATAAAACTAAAAGGTAACCTATACAATGGAAGAATATATTTGAAAATGACATATCTGATAAAGGGTTAGTATCCAAAATATATAAATAACTTATCAAACTCAACATCCAAAAAACAAATAATCCAATTAAAAAATGGGCAGAAATTTGCAACGACATGGATGGAACTAGAGTGCATTATGCTAAGTGAAATAAGTCAGTGAAAGATAAATACCATATGATGTCACTCATATGTGGAATTTAAGAAACATATGTGGAAATTAAGAAACAAAATAGATGAACATAAGGGAAGGGAAGGAAAAATAAATATAATGATAGAGAGGGAGGCAAACCATAAGAGTCTCTTAAATATAGACAACAAACTGAGGGTTGTTGGAGGGGTATTGGGTGGGGGGGGATGGGTTAAATGGGTGATGGTAATTAAGGAGGGCACTTGTGATAGGCTTTGTGTGTTATATGTAAGTGATGAATCACTAAATTCTACTCCTGAAACCAATACTACACTATGTTAATTAACTTAAATTTTAGAAAAGTATTCAAAGAAAAAAAATTTTTTTAAATGGGCAGATGGCATGAATAGACATTTTCCAAAGAAGACATACAGATGGTCAACAGACACATGATGGTCAACATCATTTATCATCAAGGAAGTGCAAAATATAAACTACAATGAGATATCACCTCACACCTATCAGAATGGCTAAAATTAACAACACAAGTCTGGGTGGCTCAGTTAAGTGTCTGACTTCAGCTCAGTTCATGATCTCACGGTTCTTGAGTTTGAGCCCAGCACGGGGCTCTATACTGACAGTGAAGAACCCACTTCAGATCCTCTGTCTCCCTCTCTCTCTGCCCTTCCCCTGCTCTCTCTCTCTCTCTCTCTCTCAAAAATAAAAGAAAAAAAAAACATTAAAAACATTTAAAAAAAGAAACCACAGGTGTTGGCAAGGATGTGGCCAAAGGGGAAGCCTTTTGCACTGTGGTGGGAATGCAAGCTGGTAAGTCACTCTGGAAAACAGTATGAAGGCTCCTCAAAAAGCTAAAAATAGAACTACCCTATGATCCAGCAATTGCACTACTGGATATTTATCAAAGGAATACAAAAACACTAATTCAAATTGATACATGCACCCTGATGTTTATAGCAACATTATCTACAATAGCAAAATTATGGAAACAGCTCAAGTGTCCAATGAGGGATGAATGCAATAAGAAGATATGGGGTATGTGTGTGTGTATGTGCGTGTATGTATATGTTTTATATATATATATATACACACAACATACACATACACACACATATATAATATATGTAATATTCCTTTGCATTATATCATTGTATATATTATATATATCATCATATATATACATACATATAAGTGAATATAACTCAGCTATAAAAAAGAATAAAATCTTTCCATTTGCAACGACATGGATGGAGCCAGAGAGCATTATGCTAAGTGAAATAAGTCAGAGAAAGACAAATACCATATGAGTTTCATTCATAGGTAGAATTTAAGAAACAATACAAACGAACACAGGGGAAAAAAAAAAAAAAAGAAGCAAACCCAGAAACAGATTCTTAACTATAGAGAACTGATGGTTACCAGAGGGAAGGGAGGTGGAGAGATGGGTAAAATAGGTGACTGGGATTAAGGAGAGCTCTTGTTGTGATGAGCACCCGGTGTTGCATGGAAGTGTTGAATCACTATATTGAACACCCGAAACTAATACTAGATTGTATGTTGACTAACTGGAATTTAAACTAAAAGGTAAGAAAGCAAGAAGGAAGGAAGGAAGGAGGAAGGGAGGAAGGAAGGAAGGAAGGAAGAAGGAAGGAAGGAAGGAAGGAAGAAAGGAAGGAAGGAAGAAAAAAAGAGGGGTGCCTGGGTGGCTCAATCGGTTAAGCTTCTGACTTTGGCCCAGGTTATGACCTCATGGTCAGTGAGTTTGAGCCCAGCTTCGGGCTCTGTGCTGACAGCTCAGAGCCTGGAGCCTGCTTCAGAATCTATGTCTCCCTCTCTCTTTGCCCTTCCCCTGCTCACACTCTGTCTCTTTCTCAAAAAAAAAAAAAAAAAAAAAAAAAAAAGAAAAAAAAGAAAGAAAGAAAAAAGGATTAAAGGGAAAAAAAAAGGGTTCATCTCTTTCTGTATGAATATGTATTTATTTATTCAAAAAGGCCCTCCTTTCCCCTACTACAGTACTGCACACCAAATATTATAATAGTTGTCAAGTAGGTATAAGTTTATTTCTGGACTCTGTTCCTTCATCTATTTTTCTATTCTTGCACCAATACAAAACTGTGTTTTGTTTTGTTCTTTTTAAATTTTTTAAAAATGTTTTTATTTATTTTTGAGACAGAGAGAGACAGAGCATGAGCGGGGAAGGGGCAGAGAGAGAGGGAGACACAGAATCTGAAGCAGGCTCCAGGCTCTGAGCTGTCAGCACAGAGCCTGACGCGTGGCTCAAACTCACAGGCCATGAGATCCTGACCTGAGCTGAAGTCGGACGCTTAACCAACTGAGCCACCCAGGCGCCCCTTGTTTTGTTTTTTAATGACTGTAGCTTTGTAATACCTTGGTATTTAGTAGCTTAAATCCTGTAACTTGTTATTTTTCAAGTTTGTGTTTTGCTATACTTGGCCCTTTATGTTTCCATTTAAAATTTTAGACAATGCATGTCAATTTCCACAAAAAGTTCTTCTGGGATTTTGATTGGGATTTTATTGAATCTAAAGGTTAAATTAGGGGAAATCGACAATTCTCCTGCATTAAGTAGTCCACCCTTCTGTGCTACCCAGGGAGGGGTTGATACCATGTTGTTTTGTGTTCCTGTTGTAACTTAAAGGGAAACTTTCACAATGTCCGGAGCCCTGATGTCCTACAAGTGAAGGAGGAGAATATCCTCAAATTCCTTGCAGCAGGAACCCACTTAGGTGGTACCAACCTTGACTTCCAGATGGAACAGTGTATCTACATCATAACTGAAGAGAACCTGGGAGAAGCTTCTGTTGGCAGCTTGTGCCATTGTTGCCATTGAAAACCCTGCTTGATGTCAGTGTCATATCATCCAAGAATACTGGCCAGCGAACTGTGAAGTTTGCTGCTGCTACTGGAGCCACTCCTATTGCTGACCACTTCACTCCTGGAAACTTCACTAACCAGATCCTGCAGCCTTCCAGGAGCAGGGACTTCTGGTGCTTACTGATTCCAGGGCTGACCACCAGCCTCTTACAGAGGCATCTTATATTAAGCAGCCTACCATCGCTCTGTGTAACAGACTCTCCTCTGTGCTATATGGACATCACCATAGCATTCCTTGCAACAAGGGAGCTCGCTCAGTGGGTCTGATGCAGTGGATGCACGTCACCATTTCCCGTAAACACCCATGGGAGGTCAATGCCTGATCTCTACCTCTACAGATACCCTGAAGAGATTGAAAAGAGCAGGCCACTACTGAAAATGCTGTGACCAAGGAGGAATTTCAGGGTGCATGGACTGCTCCCGCTCCTGAGTTCACTGCTACTCAACCTGAAGTCGTAGGCTGGTCTGAAGGCCTGCAGGTGCCTTCTATGTCTATTCAGCAGTTTCCCACTGAAGACTGAAGACTGGAGCACTTAATCTACCACTGAAGATTGGTCAGCAGCTCCCACTGCTGAGGCCACTGAATGGGTAGGAACAACTACTGACTGGCCTTAAGCTGCTCTTTCCCGAAGGCAAACAAAATGGAAATAAGGTCGACAGAAAATAAACAGTTTCTATCTTCAGTAGTCCAATCCCAAACTGACATCTCCTTTCATTTACTTGGATCTTTTTTTTAGATCTGTTTTTTAGAACTTGCTTTTTATTTACTTAGACTTTTATTCTTTTCACAAATGTTTTGTAGTTTGCTGATGTTTTATATTTTTTGATTTGTTCCTAGATATTTAAAGTTTTTAATTCTATTTTTACTTATATAATTTGAAAATTTCACTTTCCGATTATATCTTGCTAAGGAATAGACCTATAATTCAATTTGTATGTTGATCTTATGTCCATGGATATAAAACATTCATTCTAATATTTTATCCTTTGAATTTTCTATACTCACAATTATGTCATTGCAAAAAAATGACAGTTTTATTTCTTCCTTTCCAATCTTTCCATCTTTTTTTTTTTTTTCTTAAATTATTGCACTGGCTGAACGCTCAAGGACAACATTGAATATACATAGTAAAAACGGTCATCTCTGCCTCATTCCTGATCTCAGGCAGGCTTTTTAAAAGTAATTTTACTACTATGTATGAAGTTTCACATAGGCTTAAAAAATATATACTTTATTAAGTTAAAGAAGTCCTTCTATTCTTGGTTTTGCAATTTTTTTAAAATTATGGATGGGTATTAAATTTTATCAAATTCTTTTTATGCATCTCGCATAATAATCACATGATTTTTCTCCTTTATTCCATTAGTTGGTTAATTTCATGGATTGATTTTCTAATTTTTTCAAACTTACAAAAGCCCACTGGTTTTTCCTTGTAGTGTCCTCTTGAATTTGTGGAATGAGGGTTTGTAGTCTCATAAAATTAGTTAGGAAGTATCGACTATTTTTTGCTTCTTTGGAAATGATTATGTATGACTGGTATTATTCCTTAGATATTTGGAAGAATTCACTGCTGAAGCCATATGGGTCTAGAGTTTTCTTTGTGGAAAATCTTTCAATACAAAAATAGTTTCTTTAATAAATAAAAGATTTTCTATCTCTTTTGGTGTCCATCTTAATGTCATATTGTTCAAATAATTTTTCCATTTATCTAAATTTTCAAATATATCGGCAAAAACTTCTTTATACTCTCATTTTTGACCATCTGTACAATCTTTAGTGACATTCCTCATTTTAATCCTTTTATTGATGTATATGTATTCCCTCATTTTTGTTGCTAACCTAAGTCAATCGATTTTATCATATTTTTAAGGGACAAACTTTGGCTTTGTTGAATTTCCCTATTGTATGTTTGTTTTCTGTATCATTGCTTTTTGCTTTTTATTATTGCCTTCTTTCTATTTTCTTTGGGTTTAAACTGCTGTTCCCTTTCTGGCTTTCTGAGATAAAAACTCAAATCTTTCTTCTTTGCTAATGTATTTAAAGATAATTTTTTTTCCTGAATACTACATAAGCTATGTAATAGACTGCAAAAATATCTATAAAATTTTCCTATCTCTGTCAGCATAACCTACTGTAATATAATTCAGCAGTTTTTTCTTCTAAGTAATAAAAAATTTTTTTTTTTAGTAATCTCTACACCCAATGTAGAGCTCAAACTCAGGACCATGAGATCAAGAGTTACACGCTCTTCCGACTGAGCCAGCCAGGTGCCCCACAGCAGTTTTTTCCATCAAGAGTTATCTCCACCCTTGAGTCTAGGTTTGACCATGAGACTTGCTTTAGTCACAAGATACTAGCAAATATAAAACAGAGACTTGTAATGCTTTTAAGCATTGGAACTTGTCTTCTTTTGTTGTGCTTGGCAACTTGGGAAGACCAGGTAAATGAGAGGAATGTTTCTGTAAATATTTTTGTAGCTACATCCTTATGTATGGTGTGGCATACTCAAAGCATAAAAAACCTACTCCTAAAGAGGAAGCCTTTTGCACTGCTGGTGGGAATGCAAACTCGTGTAGCAAGTCTGGAAAACAGTATGGAGGTTCCTCAATAAAAATAGAGGGGCATCTGAGTGGCTAAGTCAGTTAAGTGTCCAACTATTGATTTCGGCTCAGGTCATGATCTCACAGTTTGTGAGTTCGAGCCCCACAATGGGCTCTGTGCTGATGGTGCAGAGCCTGCTTGAGAGTCTCTCTCCCTCTCTCTCTCTCTCTCTCTCAAAAAAAATAAATAAACCTTAAAAAAATTTTTTTAAGTTAAAAATAGAGCTACCCTGTGACCCAACAGTTGCATTACTAGGTATTTACTCAGAGAATACAAAAATACTAATTCAAAGGGATACATGCACTCTGCTGTTCATAGCAGCATTATCTACAAAAGCTAAGGTATGGAAACAGCCCAAGTATCTATTGACTGAAGAATGGATAAGGAAGATGTTGTATTGTGTGTCTGTGTATGTGTGTGAAAATATGTATATATACACATATAATATATACGTTTACACACACATACACACACAATGGAATATTACTCAGCCATAAAAAAGAATAAAATCTTGCCATTTCCAATGACATGGATGGAGCTAGAGTGTATTATACTAAGTGAAATAAGTCAGTCAGAGAAAAACAAATAACATATGAATTTCACTCATACGTGGAATTTAAGAAACAAAACAAACGTGCAAAGGGGAAAAAAAACGGAGAGAGAGGCAAACCAAGAAACAGACTCTTAACTACAGAGAACAAATTGTTACCCTAAAGGTGGTGGGTGGGGGGACAGGAAGAAAAAATAAAAGATGTGAGGCAGAAAAAGAATTTTCCTCTTAGTCTTGAGCTTAAATACGATTAGGTATCAAAGACACCAGCTATGTGTGGCTTGGAAATAGAAGGATATCCTTTTGAGTGCCAAGTAGGTGGAATGGGATAGGATCTTCCAATGTACACTGAGGTAATCAGAAACCCTGATTTTGTAAGCTGGAGTTTCTCATACTTCCTTCAGTTTATGTTGACTTTCTTTTGGTTTCACTTAATAATTAGAAAAGTCATTTCAAAAAAGTCAATATTCATGATAGATAAAGGTTTCAAGTATGCAAAATGAAACATAAAAGTACTAGAAGAAAAGTCAGGTGATTTAAAAAAATTCTAATCTTGGGGTAGAAGGGCATTCTAGGCACATGACCAAAGGCAGACGTCATTAAAAAAAAAAAACAAACAAAAAACTGATATACGTGATTACATAAACATTTTAACTTGTGTAGAACAAAAAGCGGGAACAATCCACCCCAAAATTCAAAGACTAAAAAAAAAAATTAAAAAAAAATTGCAACATTTATGAAGGGCTATTACAAATTAATACTCTGAATTTAAAAACCTCCAAAATCCAACCAGGTAATTCACAAACATGAAAATAATAGCTAACATATATTGAGCTTTGATGTGCCAATATTGTAGACCAAATGCTAAAATGACCTCCATTTCACCCCTCTATGTACCTATGACTTCTTACAATTTTGAGTTTGCTGCTCCTCCCATCAGGATACAGTCTGTCTTTGGGAGTTGCTCTGGCCAGCATAATGTGGCATAGTTGATGGTACTCCAGTTTGAGCCTAAGCTTCAGGAGGCCTGTATACACTTCCACTCTCTTGGAACCCTGCCATCGCCGTAAGAACAAGTCAGAATTAGCCTCTTGGAGGATGAGAGAGCATGTGAAAGAGAGCCAAACGGCCCCAACTTTTGCCATCCCAGATCCCCAAATATATGACGCAGCTCAGCCAAGATCAACAGAGCTGCCTACACAATCCATGGCTGATAGGTGGAATGATCCTGGTCAAGACCAGAAAAACTGCCCTGCAAACACAACGTGTGTCAGCAAACATTTATCACTATACTCCCGAGATTTGGTTTGCTACATAGCATTATTTTGGCAATACTAACGGATATAGCCAAGTAATGTTCAAAGTACTCTATATTTATTTACTCTCAATCTTAAACAGGTGATATGAGATAATAGCGAATATATATTGGTCTCTGCCCCTGATTCTTGGCAATGAGCTCCTAAAAACCTTATTACTTCCTAAGTGATAAGGGCACTAGGATCATCTTTTGTTCTAATATTTGGTTTCTGACCCTGGTTCCTGACACAGGGCTCCTGAAAGCCTTGAAATGTCCTGGCTGATAGGAGTGTCTTTTGTTCTGATGAAGTGACTGGATAGGCTCCTAGATGAGGGCTGGTCACCCAAAAGAACCATGATTAGAAGATTGAAATGTTTAGCCTTCCCTCCCATTCTCGTGAGAAGGGAGAAGGGCTGAAAATGGAATTAATGACATATCATGCCTACCTCATGAAACCTCCATCAAAATCCCAATAATAAGGGGTTTGGAGAGCTTCTAGTTTGGTGAACACAGCCATGTTCCAGGAGGATGATGCACCCCAACTTCAAAGAGACAGAAGCTCCTGTGCTCAGACCTCAGTATCTCTTCATCTGCATCCTTACAATAATGTCCTTTAACTGGTAAACATGTTTCCTGAGTTCTGGGAGCTGCTCTAGCAAATTAATTGAACCCAAGGAGGGAGTCATGGGAACCTGAGACTTATAGCCAATAGGACAGAAGCAGTGGAAACAACATGGACTTGCAATTGGCATCTGGAGTTGGGTTAGCAGACTTGTGGAGCCAGCCCTTAACCTGGGGGATCTGATGGTATCTCCAGGTAGACAGTGTCAGAATTAAGTTAAAATGTAGGACACCCAGCTGGTGAGGCAGAGAATTGCTTGCTGTGGAGAAAACTTCCACACACATTTGGTGACCTAATTGTCATAAGCCAAGAGTTCTGTGTGAGTAGTAAAAGGCCTCCTAGGAGAAGGAACAACTGTTTTTCTAATACAGATGAGTACAATTTTTCCCTCTTACCTCATCTCCTGTACTCCACTCCAGTCACAATGGCCTCTTCGAGTTCTCAAACACATCAGGCACAACACCAGCTTCTCACTGAGCCCTCTCCTGTAAACTCACCAATACTAAATATCCATCTATCCTGCTTTATTTTTTTAAAAAAAAATTTTTTTCAACGTTTTTTATTTATTTTTGGGACAGAGAGAGACAGAGCATGAACGGGGGAGGGGCAGAGAGAGAGGGAGACACAGAATCGGAAACAGGCTCCAGGCTCCGAGCCATCCGTCCAGAGCCCGACGCGGGGCTCGAACTCACGGACCGCGAGATCGTGACCTGGCCGAAGTCGGACGCTCAACCGACTGCGCCACCCAGGCGCCCCTATCCTGCTTTATTTTTTACCCCCTAGCACATTTTCCCATTTAACATACGCTGTATTTTCCTTATCTGTCTCTCCCATTAGAAAGAACATAAGCTCCACGCACATAAGGATTTGGGGCTGCTTTGTTCATCACTGTATCACTAGACCTAGAATAATGTTTGGCACATAATACTCAGTAAATATTTGGTGTGTGAAAAAAATCAGCCAATCAATTTCAGCTTGCTGATGAAGAAATAAACAGAAAAATTAAGTAACTCTGCCTAAGATCACAGTGCTAGTCAGTGGCAGAGGCAAGCAGGCTACAGATTATTCTAGTCTAGTCTAGAGTACTATATATACTACCTGCCTTTCTAAAGCAGAGTGTGCCATATACATATGTGCCCAATAAGCATCAATTTCCTTGGTTCTTCATACTTTAATCTAGGTGCTTCTCTCCACAGAAGTGCTCTCTTTTGTCTTAACCAAAGAAGTGATATTATTTAAACATGAGAAAGTACTAGGACATTTCTGTGCAAAACCAGGGGTAAAGAGCAACGATAAAAATCCTCCTTTACAACATTTTAAAATCCATTTATACAACTAATGTGTAACCTTTGATATTTGTAACTTAAAACCTTTTCTCCATTAGTATTTTTTTTCTAGCACCACTGTCGTAAAATTCTGGGGTTTCTATCTACTGGATTTGGGGAGACAATCTCGATTTTATTTAATTATAGTTAAGATACATAAATGTTAAGTTTATGAATAACTATAATTTAATTTGTCTGACTTTCTAAGACTTCCCATATGAATAAATTGGGAATGCCTGGGTGGCTCAGTCAGTTAAACGGTTAAGCATATAACTCTTAGTTTTGGCTTAGGTCATTATTTCCTCCTTTGTGGGATCGAGGGCCGTGTCAAGCTCTGCACTGACAGCAAGGAGCCCACTCGGTATTCTCTCCCTCTCCCTCTCTGCCCCTCTCCTGCTTGCATGTGTGTGTGCATTCTCTCAAAATGAATAAATATTTTTTAAAAAAGGAAAAAGAAAACAAGGAACTTTTTTGGTCTTCAGATCACAAGTCCTGAAATTTTATTAGAGAATTAAACTCACCAAATAAACTCTCAAAAAAAAAAAAAGTGCAAGTGAATGTAAATTATAATAAGAAAAGTTTCAAGGCATCTGGATGGCTCAGTTGGTTGAGTGACTTCGGCTCAGGTCATGGTTCATGAGTCCAAGCCCTGCTGCTCGTTGCTGTAAGGGCGGAGCCCACTTTGGATCCTCTCTCCTGTTTTCCCCACTTGCACTTTCTCTCTCTCTCAAAAATAAACATTAAAAAATAAACATTTAAGAAAACAATAAGAAAAGTTCTACTTAACTAATTGGTAAGGATAAAAAATATTAAAATGTTCAGTGTTGGTAATCGTGTAGGAAACTAGCATTTATACACTCCACTGGTAAGAGTGAAATTTGGTCGAAACTTTTTGGAAAAAAATAGGTACCAAAGGCCTGAAAGATGTGCATCAAAGGCCTCTGATGTACAAATTCCTTTGCTAAAAACGTATATTGATGAAATAATTAAAGATTTGGAAAAAGACCTAATAGCAAGAATGTTTATCTAAGCACTATTACTCAGCAAGAAGTTGGGAAGAGTTATATCCAAAAGTAGGGATTAATTATCATACATTTCCAAATGGACTATATTGTAACTCTTTATATTATGGAAGAGTGCTTGCAGTACATAAAAATTATAATAAATATGGTATAATCTCATATTTGTAAAAACAAAAACATCTATGTAGAAAAGATTTTGGAAGCTATTAACACATGGCTCTTCTGGATCGGTGGACTTGTTTCTTTTGCTTGTCAATATTTTCTAGTTTTCCACAGTGAACACGCATTGCTGTCATAATTTTTAAAACCAAGGGTTTTTTTAATTGAATGAGGAAACGAGGGCCATTAGAAGTATAATCTGGACTAAATATTGTTGAGTCATCTTTCTCATTTGTCTTTTTGATCATGCCATGATCCATCCCTCACTCTACATTAGATTCTGCTTGGCTCAAATTCTGTGCAATTTAGATGAGGTAGGAAGGGAAATTCTCCTGGTTTAATTGCTATGGCAACAAAAGTTGAAAGGAATCTTAGGTATCATTTAGTCTAGTCCTTTTCATTTTACAAAATAAGGAATTTGAGAGATCCAAGATATTGAGTGATTTACTTAAGGTCATAGGTTATCTCAACAGCAAGCATAATGTCTTCAGATTCTCGGTCCCCTCATTCCCAAGAAATTAGCCTAGTAATCCATCAATGATATTGGCTGCTCAAATGGCTTTGGAAGGGGATATACAGCAGCTCTGCCAACAGGAAAACACAAGAAGAATCTTAAGTCAGTAAATAAAAACCTGGTCACTTTAAAACACTAAAATGAACTCCCAAGTGTCGGAAGAAATTAGGAAAAATATATCAAGAGAACACAGAGGCCTTCCATGTTGCCTAGTATTGACTGTTTTTTGGAGGATACAGTTTGAAACAAAGATATTGTGATTAACTCACTCACAAATGCTGTAATTTAATGACTACTACTACTGTATATGTTGATTAACTGTAATATTATGCTGTTAAGTAATAAAATAGTTGCTATAGTTGATCACCAGCTTTTTTTTAAAGTTTATTTATTGAGAGAGACGGGGGGGGGGGGGGGGGGGGGGGGCGCGAGGGGGGGGGGGGGGCAGACAAAGAGAAGGAGAGAGAGAGAATCCAAGCAGGCTCTGCACTTCCAGCACAGAGCCCAATGTGGGGCTTGAACTCATAAACTGTGAGATCATAACCTGAGCCAAGATCAAGAGCCGACACTTAACCAACTAAGCCACCCAGGTGCCCCTGATTACCAGCTTCTAACAAGATAATAAATGCATGGCTTTCTATATATTTATTTTCTTCCACACATAAACAAAGAATCTGAGTAACAAGGGGCACTTGGGTGGCTCAGTCAGTTAAGCATTTGACTCTTGGTTTCAGCTCAGGTCATGATCTCATGGTTCATGGGTTCAAGCTTCTCACTGGGCTCCGTGTGGAGCCCACTTGGGATTCTCTTTTTCCCTCTCTCTCTGCCCCCCTCCCCTGCTCTCACACCTCTCTCAGAAAAAAAAAAAAAAAATCTGAGTAACACAGACCAGTGGTTCTCAAAATGTGGTTTGCAATCCTTGGGGATGGGAATATGGAGAGGGGTCCTTGAGACCATTTCAAGTCATCTGTGAGGTTAAAAGTATTTCATGATAATACTATGATATTATTTACTTTGTTCACTTGGTCGACATTTGTACTGATCGTAAGAAGCAATGGTAGATAAAATCATTGGCACCTTAGAACAAATCAAGGCAGTGGCACCAAAATGTCTTAGCAGTCATTATACTCTTTACGACCACTCACTCATGCTAAAAATTAATGTCAATTTCACTTTCATGAAATAGTAAAATATTTAATTTTATTAAATCTCAATCACTGAATGCATATGTGTGGCAATGTATGCATACAGCATTTCTGCTGCAGAAATTCTCTCAAAAAATGTAACAAAGTGAGCCTGTCACTTCAAGGAACTGACAGTATTTGTTACCAGTGATAAAATGTAAGCTTTAAAATGAAAATCAGAATTTTGAAAAAGTGTATCTGGCATTGTGAGCTTGCTAGTTCCCTAATACTTCAAGACATTTATGATGAGATGGATGATGATATTAGGGAATATGATTTGATATTGTAAAATGTAATGTATCAACATTAGGAAGATCTGTTTAACAGAGTGAACTGCTATTTTCCAAGTAACCAATGTTTGATATTTGAAAATCATGGGTAAAAGACCCGTTTAAAATCTAAGATAGACACATGGATTTTAATATGATAGAGTGAGAAAAGTACATGGATAGTTTCATATTCTGCATTGAAACTAATCTTTAAAACACTACCACATATCAAACTTTGGTATGATATAAAGCATATCCATGATTACTTTTAAAAAGTAGTCCTAGGGGTGCCTGGGAGGCTCAGGCATAAGTGTCTGACTCTTGGTTTCAGCTCAGGTCATGATCTCACGGTTCATGGGTTCGAGCCCCATGACAGTGAGGGGCCTGCTTGGGATTTTCTTTCCTTCTCTCCCTGCCCCTCCCCCGCTCACTTTGTCTCTGTCTCTCTCAAAAAATAAATAAATTTAAAAAGAAAAGTAGTTTTTCCAACTATATATGAATGGGAGGTGGAATTTTTTTCATCTTAAACCAAAACAGTGTAACATATCAAATGCAGAAGCAGATGTAAGAATTCAGCTATTTTCTATTAAGTCACACATAGACAAAAGGTGGAAACAACCCAGATGTCCATGGACAGATGACAAACAAATGTCATATATCCAGACAATGGAATATTATTCAGCTTTAAAAAGGAAGGAAATTCTGACCTAAGTACATGGATGAAACTTAAAAACATTATGCTAACTCAAATAAGCCAGTCACAAATACTTTATGATTCTACTTGTATGAGGTACCTAAAAAAGTAAAATTCATAAACAGAAAGAATAGTGGTTACCAGGGATGGGAAAGAAGAGAATGAGGAGTTATTGTTTAATGGGTACAGAGTTTCACTTTAGGATGATGAAAAAGATCTGGAGACAGATAATGGTAATGGTTGCACAACAATGTTTAAGTTCTTAATGCCACTGAATCTTGCACTTAAAAATGATTAAAACGTCAAATGTTAAGTTATGTATATTTTACAACAATTAAAAAAAGCTGAAGAAAAGGAAAAAAAACCCCACAATTCCACTCTTCTTACTTATGTTTTTGGAGGAGTTTTGGAAAATAGTTAGTTTGGAAAATAGTTTCATTTTTAATGAAATGTTATTTGTGCATGTAATGAGTTTATTATTGTTTTATAAATAAACTAATAAATACTTTACAATTCCCTAGTTTTCATTTCTAATATGGTTAATATGGATAGATCTAGTACAACCCACATAAACAGAAGCTCTTAGGTCCTCAATGATTTTTGTAAGGTAAAGAGGTCTTGGGGCTAAAAAGTTTGAGAATTGGTATCTTACACGATATTTATTCTCTCTTCTCACACCCGCATTATTTATCTTCACTGGTTGGTACAGCTGCATTTGAAGCTGTATCACTTGCAGCCTGCAGACTAAAAGGACAGCGTGAAATATGGCCAAAACCATCACATTAACTCTTTATAATTACTACTGTCCCTTGGACGCACCATAAGGACTGAGCAACATAAAGCTCCTCACGGATGAGTGACCATGTACAATAGAAAACTGTTAAAAAGGTTGAACGCTTAACATTTCCCAAAGTAGTTTTATAAGTAGCAAGAAAGACACATTTCCTTTTTTCTGTTGGATCTTCATTAGGATGTACAGTTCAAGGCTGTCTTCGGGAATGGGAGTGGTAGAGGCATTGTTTCTGAAAACCACTCCATCTAGCGCATCCAAGCAAAGAATTTAATTCTCTCACCATCTTGCTACTGGTCTGTTGCAGAGGGGTGTGGCTTGGGAGCTAGCAAGCAATCCAAAACAGCAGCTGAGGCTGTCCCAAACCGTGTCCAAGCAATAATTTCCTCCATTTTGGGCCAAGTCAATTTGCCCCAGCAAGAGACCGAATGTTTTATGGGGAAGAGGTAAATAAAAAGGAAATTAGAAAGCATGGACGGAGAAAAGCCGCAAAACCATAGCGGTTTCATCTTGCAAGGACTTTAAACGATTTGTATGCTAATGATGTGCGTGAGAGGCAAATTAGAATCGCTATTCCAGAGTCTACAGCTGCCGGCACTTTCAATAAGAGGTCTGCAGTTCTGGATGGGGGGGCGGGGCGGAAGTCAAACGATTTTCTTATCCGAACCATCTTTCTGCATTCATTTTGGGCCGGGCCTGTGACCAGTCTCGCTGACTGCAGCTGAGGCAGTCCCAAACAAAGGGGAATGGATGCCTTCCCAAGAGAGCGGAGGAGGGAAAGGTGGCCCCAAGTTCCCCCGCGCCAGGTGTCCCTCAGGGCAGAGCATGCGGGCCGCGGGGAGGGAGAGGCCCAGGAGCGTCAGAAGGGTGCGCTTGGGAAAGCCCGAGCACCGGCACTTGGCACTGACAGGACGGAAAACCACTCCCGGCCCACAGTCAAGGTTAACCCGCACACCGAGATACCTGTGGAGGCCTCGCACAGCCGAAAGGCACTGGGCGATCATGGGAGCGCCGAGAGGCGGTGGCGGCGGCGGCGGCGGGCGCGTTGTCCTCCGGTTTGGTGTTGAGGGAGGCGGGGCGCCCGGGAGCCAAGAGGCGGCCTAGCCGAGGAGGCAACAGCGGCGGTGGCTGCCAGCCCTGCCCGCGCCCTCCCACGTGCGGCAGCACCACGCCGGCGCCCACTTGGGCCCCGCCCCCCGGCTTGCGCCCCGCCCCGCGCTCCTGGCACCGCCCCGGGGGCGGTTCTGGCGAGACCCACTGGCCGGGAGCAAAGCGCACAGCCGGGTGGGCTGAGGGGCGGCGGCGGCCCCAGAGCAGCGGAAGTTTTGGCGACCGCTGCCACTACTACGATCGGGAGCCAGGCTGAAGCTCGGAGGACCAGCGAGCGGGCGGACCGGTTTACGGACGCCCGTGGGCCCACTGCCACCATCTCGCGTCCTCTTGCCTGGTAAGGGGCTTCTGTCTGGGATGGGTGCGTCTCCTGCCGCCCCAGGTGGGGCCTGCACCGCGCACCCGCATCAAACCCCGTCTGGGCCGAAGCGAGGCCCGGGTACCCAAGGGAGGTAGGAGGTCGATGTGTTATGGGGAGAAGAAGGGGGAGAAGACGGGAGGAGGTTAGCTATCTTCGTTTCCCCTCCTCACCTTCTTCACTCCCCATTCTTTTTTCACCTTCTGCCCTGGGGCCTTATTTAATACTTGAAACCCCATGGCCTAAAGACTGGGCTTGCCTTTAGAATAAGCCTAGAAATAATAAACATCCTGGCGGCGGGTACCACACCCTGGCTTTGGATTAGGGAACCTGGAGAACAGATGGATGATGCGATTTAGTGGAAATAAGCCATTAATGCCGGCTGGCCCTGCGCCACTGTTTGGATGCGATAGTATTCCATGTGAATGAACATGACCGGGAGCTTCCAGCTTGTCCACGAGAGCACAGCTACTGCAGAGAGCACTGGTCGGTGTGTAGTATCCATCGATTTAGGCAATGATTTTCCGACATATCTAGATTAAATAGAAATGCCGTTTTTATTAAGAATGACACTCAATAGTTGAACACCCTTTCATTAATATACTTCCTCCTCAAGTAACAGTCTCAGCCTAAAAAAGTTGGTGCAGTGTAAATTATGCATACATTTAAAAAAAATCTCATGAAATAGACGAAGATGCTTATTGTAGATGAGCATCTGAGTCAGCAGTATGAAATCTCCCTCAACATAGTGCTGAGGCCTTTTGGGGATTTCTACTTCTGTATCTGTACCCCTGTCCTTATCCGTATCTGTACCATATATACTGTTAAGATATAATGAGATAATGGGGCGCATGGGTGGCTCAGTCGGTTAAGCGTCTGACTTCTGCTGAGGTCATGATCTCACAGTTTGAGGGTTCCAGCCCCCCATCGGGCTATGTGCTGACAGCTCAGAGCCTGCAGTTCGGAGCCTGGAGCCTGTTTTGGATTCTGTGACTCCCTCTCTTTCTCTGCCCTTCACCGCTCACACTCTGTCTCTCAAAAAATAAACATTAAAAAAAAAAAGATACAGTGAGGTAGTCAGTGACTCTCTCTCTCTCTCTCTGCCCCTCCACTGCTCACACTCTGTCTCTGTCTCTCAAAAAATAAATGTTAAAAATTAAAAAAAAAAAAAATCCAGTGAGTTAATGTCTAAGCTTGTGTGGTACATGTTTTGAGAAAAATTCTACTTTTGCAAGTTTTAACATAATCTAATACTACTGGGTATAAATCAAAATATGTGAACATTATCATAACAATACTTTGTGTTCTCCTGACTTTTAAAAGAAGAATGAAGGTAATGCAGGTTTTGTTTTTGCTTTTTACTTTTGATGTAATTTATAACCCTTGTTATTTATAACTTTCCTGACTAATTCTTTAAAATAACTTAGATCAGTGTTTTCCTTTTTCTTATCAAGGAAAAACATTTAAACTTTTAAAATGTCATCTATCAAGCACTTAGTTTATGCAGTTATTCGTTTCTTACGGGAACAAAGTCAGATGGATGCTTATACTTCGGATGAACAAGAAAGTTTGGAAGGTAGGCATGAGCGCTTTTTGTTCATTTGTGTTATAAATAAAGACTAAAATAGCTATAAGCCTGACTTTATGACCTATAATAACAAAATGATAATGTTTTGTTGATCTTTCGAGAAGAGAGATCCTGTGTCCATTCTCTGAGACTTGTTTGGTTTTAATTAACAATAGGAGGACTGTGGTTCACTTATTGAGGACCTAGTATGTGTCAGAACTATGCTGTTCACACTGTGGGGAATTTTTTCTTTATAGTAACTGCCAAGTTAGTATTATCCTCATTTAACAGATAATAAATGAAATCAGATAGATTAAGTAACATAACAGCAAAATGTGGCAAAGCTGACATTTAAATCCTGGTTTTTACTCTGAAGATCTTGTGTCTTCCTGATAGGAAAGCATCTCGTTTAGGATTGATATATGAAAATACCTTAGTCATCATAAAAGCAGTATGTAAAAGTCTAATAATTACATCACAATTATACTCTAACAATGTTCTATTTGGACACTTGAAAATGAGAGGATTTTACCCTTGTTTTATGTAAGCTTTAAATATTAGATTTGGTAATCTGTAAAGGTGAGTGAGACTTGCATGAAAGCATCATGTGTTTCCTTGACAGCATCTTTTCTGCTTCACATTTATGCATTATAAAATTTGAATTCACTATAACCATGGCAAGATTGAATTCTGCAGATGAGCTTGTGGAGGTTCAATGAGTATACCTTCCTTGTGGCCTAAAGACTTAATTATTGCAATGAGACAGTGCATTTGGGAGAATTTAATAAATTATACAATTTGATTTTGTCATCTTGAAGCTATTTCTCCTATAAAGGGGATCCCTCTATTAATTTCAGTAGGCACTTCCATTGTGAATATGCTTTTAAGAGGTGGGGATGAAAATCGGCATTTGCTCTAAATCTGCTTGCAATCTGGTGAGATGCTGTCTTTCCAGGTGGCAGTGAGAGGAGCAGGTGACACACAGTTGGAGAACATTGCAGTTGGTTCATTTCATATTAAAATCTTTTTGTCCTCAGTTAGACTATGTGAAGGTAAAGGTGACTGGTTATCTAAAGAAAGTGTTGGTTATGGTTTCTCAGTAATAAACACATAAATGCAATTATTTAATAAAAGATGTTTCTTTCCTAATCAAAGCAGTATAAGACTTTTAAGGGCCAGAAAGAAAATTGAGAGGTTTCTAAAAATCAAGATGTTATGCCCTATTTTTAGGATGGTCTTCAGCCAAAAATATGTGCCTTCATCTGTTTGTTATGTATGGCAGTCAGAAATAGTGCCAATTGTTTTTGACCGACCCCTATTTTTGACTCTGTGAGTCTAATTTAATTGAGTATGAAATCATGTGGAGAAGTCTGCCCACCTTCTAGACATTTAAAAAAGCTCTAGGAAAGGAGCCTGAGTTCTAGTACCAGCCTTACCATAGTGGTGAAGAATTATAGCCTTATCAGCTTTGAGCTTTTTCATCAGATTTTGTCACCCACACCTAATTGTCATCATCTACCGACATCTACTTCATGTGGCTCCTGCCCTCTGTCACTCTTTCTAGTACTACTCCTGTCTTAATTCTTGGCAATTGCAGTGTACTCATAGGTGATTCTTTGAGTACTCTCAATACTTCCCTTCCTTGGCCTCTCCTCTAGTGATCTCAACCACTCAGCTGCTTGGCCATACCCTAGACTAGTGGTTCTCAACTCAGGATGATTTTGCAACATCTGGAGATATTTTTGATTGTCACCAGTGGGCGGCTGCTTTATGGCATCTAGTGGGTAGAGGCCATGGAAATTGCTAAACATACTATAATGTACAGGATGGATCCCAGAACAAAGTCCAAAATGTCAGCAGTGCCAAGGGTGAGAAACTCTTCCCTGGACATTATCATTACTGAAACTGCATTCTCCCCATAATCTCTATCGTCAATATAACACTTCCTGACCACTACTGCCTATCTTTCCAACTCACTCCCTCTAAAATCGCTACCTCAACAATTCTTGACCCTACCAATACCTCCAGTATGTTGATCCCTTACCTTTCATACCCCTTTTCTTACCCCATTTAAACACCATGGTTCATAATTATGTTCATGCATTGTACATCTCTCCCTTTCTTGTAAAACCCAACCTTGTTTAAATTCAGCTCTCCACCTACTATGTGCTCATGTCCATGTGACTTTGTATAGATGGAGCAAAACCTATAACTTTGTGGATTGATCCCACTTTGATTTCATCACCATGAGCCTCAAGTGGACCTGTCATGCTGCCTGGCAATCACACTGTCTCTTCCAAGTTCATTCACACTTTTGCTCTCCTAGACCACCACTTTAACACTTTCTCCCATCTTCTCAAACTCTCAAATCTCCTCCTCTGTACTCACTTTTAGTTCATGAGCTTCCTTCTTACCTTACCAAGATAATTGAAGGAATAAGAAAGCAACTTCCACAGACTCCCCCTACCCCATCTACCCACCCACCAACATGTACACCCCTACATATTCTGCTTGCTTGGCTAACTATTATATGCTATGGACTAAATGTTTGTGTTTTCTCAAAATTCATATGTTGAAATCTAATGCCCAGTGTGAGGGTATTAGGAGGTGGAACCTTCATGATTGAAGTTAGTGTTCTTATAAAGTGAACCCAAAGAACTTCTTTACTCTTTCTACCATGTGAGGACACAGTGAAGAGGTACCATCGATGAACCAGAAGGCAGGTTCTCATTAGACATTGAATTTACCAGCACCTTAATCTTGGACTTCCCGGCCTCCAGAACTGTGAGAGATACATTTCTGTTGCTTATAAGCCACCCAGTCTATGGTATTCTGTTAGAGAGGCTGAAACAAGATTAAGATACCACAGATGAACTATCCATTGTCTTTTCTAAATGGAACCTCTACTGGCACACTGGGTCTGATTCCATCCTGTCTCACCTACTCTAGGATATCGCTCTAGTTATTCTACCCTTCTTGTCTTACATCAGCAAATTTTCACTCTGTGTTGGATCATTTTTATCAGAATATACTTTTCATTGTTTCTTACTTCCTAAAAAAACAAAAACAACAGCTAATTACTCTTGCCATATTACCCCCTACTTCCAAACTACTGCCTACTTTTATTGTCTTGCTTTTGCTGGAAACCTCGTTGAAAGAATTATCTATACTTTTTAAAATTCCTCTCTTATTCTTTCTTGTACCCATTCCAGTTTGGCCTTTGCTTCAGCCTCTCCACCCATAGTCTTCTCATCAAAGTCATCAGTAATTTCTGAGTTATTTAGTTCAGTGATCAGTTGTCAGTCTTCATGTGTCTTTTTAGCTGCTGTTGATAAAGCTGATGATATCCCTCATCTCACAGCCCCCACCCCTGCCCCGCTGTCATATATTTGATTCACTTGGCTTCCAGGATACCTCCTCACACTCTCTTGGTTTTCTTCTTATTGCTTGCTCCTTCTGTCTCCTTTGCTAGTTTCTCATCTCTTCCCTGCCCTGGAGTGCCCGAGGTCTAGTGCTCGATCTTCTCTTCATTATCTATGCTTATGTTTTTTTTTTTTTTAAACGTTTATTCATTTTTGAGAGACAAAGAGAGACCGAGTATGAGTGAGGGAGGGGGAGAGAGAGAAGGAGACCCAGAATCCCAAGCAGGCCCCAGGCTCTGAGCTGTCAGCACAGAGCCTGACACGGGGCTTGAACTCACAAACCATAAAATCATGCCCTGTGCCGAAGTTGGACAGTTAACTGACCGAGCCACCCAGGTGCCCCTACACTTACTTTTTTGATGATGTCATTCGGTTTCTTGGCATTTAACTAAGACCTTCCTTCTGAACTGCAGATTTTTATATACAACTGCCTACTAGATATCTCTACTTCTATGTGTAATAGGCATCTCAAAGTGAACATTTCCAAGACTGAACTCCTGATCCTCCCACCCAAAATCTGTTCCTTATCTCAGTTGATGGCAACTCTATCTTTTCAGTTGCTTAGGCCCCAAACTTGGGCATCATTCTGAACTCTTTCTCTTGGACTCTGCCTTTAATCATTTAGTAAATCCTGTTGGCTGTACCTTCAAAATTAGAGTCTTAACCGTTTCTTCCCATCTCCACTGATGTCACCCATGGATATAATTAAGTATTTCTCATCTTTTTTAATGTAATAGCCTCCAACTGATCTCTCTGCTTTTGTCCTTGCAGCTTTGTTGACTATTCCCAATACAGCTACCATTGATATTTTATTTTTTTTATTTTTATTTTTTTTAAATGTTTTTATTTATTTTTGAGACAGAGAGAGACAGAGCATGAGCCGGGGAGGGGCAGAGAGAGCGAGAGAGAGAGAGAGAGAGACAGAATCTGAAGCAGGCTCCAGGCTCTGAGCTGTCAGCACAGAGCTTGATGCGGGGCTTGAACTCACGAACTGTGAGATCATGACCTGAGCTGAAGTCGGATGCCCAGCCGACTGAGCCACCCAGGCGCCCCACCATTGATATTTTAAAACAGTATGTCAGGGGCCCCTGGCTGACTCAGTCAGTAGAATGTGGGACTCTTGATCTCACGGTTGTAAGTTCCAGCCTCACGTGGGTGTAGACATTACATGAAAATAAAATCTTAAGGGGCCCCTGCATGGCTTAGTCCATTAAGCATCCAACTTCTGCTCAGGTCATGATCTTGGACTTTGTGAGCTCGAACCCCGCGTCCAGCTCTGTGCTGACAGCTTGGAGCCTGGAGACTGCTTTGGATTCTGTGTCTCCCTCTCTCTCTGCCCTCCCCTGCTCATGCTCTGTCTCTGTCTCTTTCCCACACTTAAAAATAAGCCAACATTTTTTAAAAATTAAAAAAATAAAATCTTAAAAAAAAGAGTCTATCATTTCTCTACTCAAAATCTTGCAGTGACTTCTTCATGCTACTTAGTCATTGTTTAAAGTATTTATATAACTCAGGCTTCTGTGATGTGTTGTTCACAGACTCTTCCCCTTTCTCATTTGGCTTTAGGCAAATTGGCTTCCTAACTCTGAATACACAAAATCCTCTTTCCTAAAGACTTCTGTTCTGGTTATTTTTTCTGCTTAGAATGTTGTTCTTCTAGATAATGGTAATACCCCCATCTTCTTTGAGTCTTTGTCAAATCTGTTTTCTGAATGAGGCGTACCCTGGGCACGCTGTTACATCTGGAACCTGCTTCCCTGCTTTGCTCTCCATACTCCCATATCTTCACCCTTCTCTACTTTTTATTGCTTATAGCCTAGCTCTTCACCCCTGTCCCTGAATGTCAGCCCCAAGAGGTCAGAGATCTTTTCTGTTTTATTCACTAATCTATCTAGTGCATGTACAAAAGTACCTGACACATTGAACTGCATGTAATATAGTGTAAGTACAGTAAACATGGGTTGAATTGAATTGGTGAATTGAATGAATCGAGTGATCCTGGATGTATCAGTTAGTTGGACTATATCTTTATTTCTAAGTCTGTTAAGGGAAACTGTCTGCCTCCTCTCCATCAGACAGATTTGTTAGGAGAATCAGAATCAGTCATGGCAGGTAACTAGAGTATGGAAACTTTTGAATAAAGTGCTGAACAGGTAGGATGTGGTAGGTGTTGAATAGAGTTCTTCACTGTCCTTCTCCTCATCAGTACCAAACACACTATTATTGTTTGGTGCTAAAGGGGAACAATATTTATATACAGTATTTGTTTATAGCGTATGACTTATTCATGAGTACGACCTCCTCAAAGGAAGATTGAATGTAATAATCCTTGTTTCATAAGTGAGAATCTTGAGGTAAAAGTAAGATAAATTATTGTACCTAGGTTATTTAATTTTTTTTGGCTGGATAAATAATAAGGTAGTCCTGAGTTTTTGCCATATTACCCTCACCCCACATAATACTTCATGCTTTTTTGTCTTCCTTTTGCTGGAAAACTCTTTGACAGAGCAGTCTATGCCTTTTCTAATTCCCCTCCTTCTCTTTTTTCTTGAACCCATTCCAGTTGGGCCTTTGCCTCAATCTGTCCATCTACACTAACATCATCAAGGTTAAACACTTTGGCAACTAGGTTTACCTATCAAACAATTCTTTTTGCTTATACAGAGAATCTAAAATAGTCAAACTCATAGAAGCAGGGAGCAGAATGGTGGTTGCCAGAGCCGGGGAAGGAGAAAATGGGGAGGTGATTGTCAAAGAGTACAAAGTTTCACTTATGCAAGATAATCAAGTTCTAGAGGCTTACTACTCTTCACAGTGCTTATCATCAGTTGTTATATACTTAAAATTTGGTAGGAATATAGAATCTAGGTTAAGTGTTCTTACAACACACATAATAAAAGTGATAAGAGTAAACTTTGGGAGGTGATGAGTATGTCTCTGGATTCAATGGTGGTAATGGTTCCACAGGTGTATACTGATCCTCAAATTCATCGAGTTATAGATGTTAAATATGAATAGGTTTTCATATGTCAACCATACTTCAGTAAAGCAGTTTGAAAAAACACACACCAAATAATTGTGTTTAAAACAAAACATCCACCTCCTTTAATGATATTTAATTGTGTCTAGTATGTACAAGACATGTGTTTTAAGATCAGTGGCCACAGAGATAAAGGAGCTAGACTGAATTGCCTCAACAAGATAGAGCATAAAAATCCCTTAGTTACCACATGGACTTTTCACCTGTCAGTGTTTAGCCCTGAAGTTACATACTCTAGTTTTTGGTTAAAGACTTGGTTGTGGACTATCCTTTTTTCCCATGGCTGCGAACTAATGTTTTGGAGGGCAGAAGGGCCCTACTCTACAGATTTTATTGTTGTTATTTCCTCTGTAATTTAACTATACTTCCATTGTAAACAAAGAAGTAGATTAACTTTACTGAATACCTACTATTTGCCATATATGTTAAAGTCAGAGATGAATAAGATATAGGCCTTATCCTCATGGAGACAGTCTAATGTGGGAGATAGACATTTAAGAGCATGTCCTATAGTATGATAAGTAAAATAATAGAAACATGTACCAGTATGTGTTTACATGGTACAGTAAAGGAAATGACCAGTCTGATCAGGGAGGAAAGATATTGATCAAGAATCAATATATACACATAAACAGACACATTTACCATTATTGTTGTTGTTTACATTAACTGACTTCATGGCAGTGGGAGCATATTTTCTTGTAGCCCAATGTTTTTAGTGCTGGAGCAACTAAAGTGTGAAAACAAGCGCTTGGCAAGAATAGAAATTGAGAGGATGAGGAATGGGTAAACAGCAGATTATTTTCTATGTTAAACGCACTCTGACTTCTTGTGGTTGGTAACTTAGTTGCTTATTAGTGTTTATTTATTTAAAAATTTTTTTAGTGTTTATTTATTTTTGAGAGAGAGAGACAGAGTGTGAGCTGAAGAGGGGCAGAGAGAGAGGGAGACACAGAATCTGAAGCAGGCTCCAGGCTCTAGCTGTCAGCACAGAGCCTGATGCAGGGCTTGAACTCACAGACCGCAAGATCATGACCCCAGCCGAAGTCAGACACTTAACCCACTGAGCCACCCAGGTGCCCCAATGTTTATTTATTTTTGATAGGGAGAGAAAGCACGTGCAGGGGAGGGGCAGAGAGAGAGGGAAAGGATCTGAAGCTGGCTCTTTGCTGAGAGCAGAAAGCCCGATATAGGGCTCAGACTCACAAACCATGAGATCATGACCTGAGCCAAAGTTGGACGCTTAAGTGACTGAGCCACCCAGGTGCCCCAATTCAGTCTCTTTTCTAAGGAGAATTGTTCTGTGGATAGTGATAGTAATAGTATTTCTATTATGATGGAGGTGTTTTTCTCAGGGCCATAATTAGTACATAATGTATCCTTTAAAAGTCATACACAAATATCAATGAATCTATAATCAATCAGACAGCGGGAGATGAATACTCTATGATCTCTCTTATATGTGCAACGCTAATAAATAAACAAAGCAAGCACATAGATACAGAAAAGAGATTGGTGGTTGTCAGAGGTGGGGCATGGAGGTGAGAGTAATGGGTGAAGTGTTTTTGTTTTGTTGTGTTTTTAGTTTAAATATATTGCATACAAATAATAATGAAAGTCATACATAAATATTTGTGAATCTATTCCATACTGCTTGGAAGTACACTGGACACTGTGGCTACATTCTCATCTTGTGGAGCCAGGAGAGAATTCCTTTTCAAAGGAGAGAATTCTCAAGATGAGAATCTGCCTCCATTCACCTCAGTGAGTACTTGTAGAGATGACAGGTTATCTTTCTTCCCTGTAATTGCCCTGGTTTGGACTCCTTATGTTTAGATCGTTTAAGTAGGAACCCACTTGGTTTTCTGCTTCCATTTTCTCTTTCAGCTTGTCTTATTCTAATTCATTCTCTGCATTCCTATCAGACTTGTAGTTCTTTTTTTTTTCTTTTTTTAATTAGTTTTGTTTTTTAAATTTACATCCAAATTAGTTAGCAGATAGTGCAACAATAATTTCAGGAGTGGATTCCTTAATGCCCCTTGCCCATTTAGCCCATCCCCCCTCCCACAACCCCTCTGTTTGTTCTCCATATTTAAGAGTCTCTTATGTTTTGTCCCCCTCCCTCTTTTTGTATTATTTTTGCTTCCCTTCCCTTATGTTCATCTGTTCTGTGTCTTAAAGTACTCATATGAGTGAAGTCATACGACACTTGTCTTTCTCTGACTGACTAATGTCACTTAGCATAATACCCTTTAGTTCTATCCACGTAGTTGCAAATGGCAAGATTTCATTCTTTTTGATCGCTGAGTAATACTCCATTTTATATATATACCACATCTTCTTTATCCATTCACAGACTTGTAGTTCTAAACACAAATCCAGTTATGTTATTCTCCTTCACTGAATTCTTTAATGGCTCTCCATTTGCCCGTAGTGTGAAGTGCACATTCTTTAAGAATGTTATGTGAGGTGCCTTGTCATCCAATAACAGACTTGCTTTCTAGCATCATCTCCCATCATGTCTTTCTACCCTGGGCATATCAGTTATCTTGTCATATACCAAATGCAGGTGACACACCTTATCACCATTTAACATGCTGTGTACTTTTGTGTTTCTCTGACTCCTTCTATTAAATGTAAGCTTCATCACATGAATAGTGATTTTTGTCTTTAGATTAACTGCTGTATTTCTACCACCTTGCATGTAGTAGGTGCTTAGGGTAAATTTGTATGCATGAATGAATTTTTTAAAGCCAACCTATCTATCTAAGTAAATATACCAGGATTAATATTTAGTGCTGTTTCTGTTACTGTTTTTGGTCAGGTTGAGAATTCTGTTTCTCACATAAAAAAAAGAAGAGTTTTTTTGTTTGTTTTATTCAAAACATTAGAACATTGGTGGATAATAGATATTGGCAGGGTGGAATAACTTACTGTTAGTGACTGGCTTCAGCAAGAATATGATGTAATAGATATATTGAGAAATTATATTCTAGGTAACATCTTTCTTTAAGTGAGGAATAAGAAATCAAGTTGTCTTCCTTCAACAGCTGATCTATAAACAGAAGTCTCTATGTAGCTGAACCATTTAGTTTTCCTTATGTTCTGTGATCATAAATACTGAATTACCACAGATTGCACGGAGTGCAGATTTCTACCAGAAAAAAAGAGGTTGTTTCTTTTTTTAGGTTGCTAATTTTCTTTTTCACTATTCAAATTTATTTCAAGTTGCAATTCAGTGCTTGGAGACAGTTTTTAAAATCAGCTCAGAAGATACTCATCTTGCAGTTTCACAGCCTTTGACAGAAATGTTCAGCAATTCCTTCTGTAAGGTAAGCTGTCATTGTTTTCTATTAGTATCTGATTTAAGTATGACTACAATATTATGTTGAGTTCTTAATATTTTACGGGCCAGGCCTTTAAGTACCTAACTTCTCCCTAGGTGTAAGGTAGATAGTTCACATGGATATGATTTGGGAACTAAAATATAACTCTTTTAATGTGCTTTTAGATTTTCATATTAGTAGCTATTCTCATTCTCTCACCTTCTTTTATATTTAATGATGTACTTTTTAAGTCCTTTATACCATCTGAGCATTTTTAGATTTCTGACATCTGTATTAACATTCCCCTAAAGCATTGAATAAAAGATAAAAACAAGATTTTCCTGCTTACGCAGCAACTGTGTAGAAATAGATTCATCAGGAATTGAATCATCACTTTGAAGCAGATTTCATCAAATTGGCCATTGTAAGGCCTCTTTAAAACAAGGGAAGGTTCAGGCTCAATGTGCAAACGTAACACTGAAAACCAAGTTTCTGGTGTCTGCTCTTGAGAACTGTTTACATCGTCTCTGGTTTCTGGCCTTTTCAGGGAACATGACCATAAATTTGAAAATTTTAAGGTGACTGAGTTTAGGGCCCCAGGGTGATCTCCCATGTGTTTTTTGGTTACATTTTGATGCCTCATGAACTCATTTTGTTATTCTAGTTCTGTATTCAAGCTTCAGTACAGAAGGAGGCACTCAGGAGAGAGGCTGAATCATATAGTATATATTTAAGCCTGGCAGGGACATTGCTGAGAATAGCACATTGACTGTTTCTAGAACTTGTGAGAAGAGGTTCTGAGAGTTGCAATGAAGATGGCAGTTTGGCAGTAAACTGTTCTCTCTATTCTTGGAAAAAGAATAATGCAGTTATCACACAGATGAATTCTAATTATATAACAAAGATATAAGGAGATAGTGACGTGTCCCTGCACTCCTCATCAGAGAATTCCCCTTTTCTTCACTTCAGTTGCTATGGTTCTTTCATTGCCTGGGTTTCAGGCCTCCTTAGGGAACCCCATTTCAGTGGCTGGACATGCCCATGGCTGAAGCTAACCTTCTTTAACTCCTAGATGCCCAAGAGGCCTCTGCTGGAGACAACACTTGGATGTGCTCACTCCTTAGCTCTTGTCACTGGTGACTTAGTACTAAAGAGATCAGAATTTTTCTTTACCTCCCAGAAAGCTCAAATTGACTTTTGCACTCTGTTTAAGTAGAGCTTTTTTTTTTTTTTTTTGATGCCTGTCTTACTTTTTCTCTCTTATTGTGTTTAACTGTAAGCATTTTTGACTTGCTATTTTTAAAATATAATTCCTTTTTTTTTACATATAATTTTCTTTATCCAGTCATCCATTAATGGACATTTGGGCTCTTTCCATGCTTTGGCTATTGTTGATAGTGCTGCTATAAACATGGGGGTGCATGTGTCCCTTCGAAACAGCACACCTGTATCCTATGGATAAATGCCTAATAGTGCCATTGCTGGGTCGTAGGGTAGTTCTATTTTTAGTTTTTTGAGGAAACTCCATACTGTTTTCCAGAGTTGCTGTACCAGCTTGCATTCCCAAAAATATAAGTTCTTAAACCTGGCTTCATTGTGTATCTGTGTAGTGTTATTTGTGATGTCACTCCTTTGTTTGCCTTATTTAACAACAGCAACTTCATTACGTATGTCTTTGTTAGCAGAGTACAGCAGACAGAGTCTAAACCTGCCCAGAGCAGCATACAGATTGTTATAATTAAAGAAATTATTTGCCTCTTTTCAGCAATAAAAAAGAATGAAATCTTGCCATTTGCAAAAACGTAGACAAAGCTAGAGTATAATATAAGTCAGATAAGTCAGTCAGAGAAAGACAAATCCCATATGATTTCACTCATGTGGAATTTTGAAAACGAGCAAACAAAGGGAAAATAAAAAAGGGAGACAGAGACAAACTCAGAAACAGACTCTTAATTATAGAGAACAAACCAATGGCTACCAGAGGGGAGGTACGTGGGGAGATGGGGGAAATAGGTAATGGAAATTAGGAGTGTACTTGCTGTGATGGTCACCTGGTGATGGATACAGCTGTTGAATCACTCCATTGTACACCTGAAATTAATATAATATTGTATGTTAACTAATTGGAGTTAAAATAAAAACTTAAAAAAATTGAAGTTATTTGTCTCACCAAGTGTCCATGGTTGTTATTTCTGTCATTTTAGTTTTAGGATACTGGTCTTTCTCTTCTGTTTTTTCCCTCAATTAAGTTTATATACTAAATGGATTCATTCCTTTTATATAAAGCAGGTAACACTCATCCCCACATCATGGCCTGCTCAAATGCATTTAATGAATATGAGAATTAGTTTTCAAAGTTATACAACTGTGGCAATTTCATTAAAATAATTCAGAAGAATTTAGAAGACAGAATGGATTAGAGTCCATTTCTCAATATGCCATTCTTCTGACTCAAAAAGTCACTCCCCTCCCTCCTCCCCTTAACTTCCCAGGATTATTAGAAGATGTGAAATAGAAGAAACCCTGAAAGTAGGTACTGCAGGGCAATAATGTGTCCTTGAACTACACTTACATCCTAGGAGACTGTAGCCAGTTTTAAGTAGTGACCTCTAGTTATAAGGATTCCTATTTGTATTCTATACATTTTTATTCCAATATTTTATGTTTAGAAAAACTGATTAGTATAGAAAGATTAAAAAAATAAGAACAGCTCACATACTTTATGATTTTGTACTTGTGAATATTTGTGTGCAATTAGCGAAGTATATTTCCAAAGTTAGAGCTATCAAGTTTATTGAAACTTTGGTCAAGACAGAGATAATGGTGAAGGACGCCTGGGTGGCTCAGTCAGTTAAGCATCCAACTCTTGGTTTTGGCTCAGGTCATGATCTCACGGATTCGTGGGTTTGAGCCCCACATGGGCTCTGCACTGACAGTGTGGAGCCTGCTTGGGATTCTCTCTGTCCCCCTCTCTCTGCCCTTCCCCACTCATGCTGTCTCTGTCTTTCTCAAAGTAAATAAATGGTGGATATATTCTAAATGTGGTACATAGGTATATTAGCTACAAATTATGCTTTCTTGAAAATTTTAGACTTATTTTTGAACTTCAGAGTCAAGTGTAAAAGCAACACAAGTTAAAAAAGATCTTTCAAGGGGTGCGTGGGTGGCTCAGTCAGTTAAGCCTCTGACCTCAGCTCATGTCATGACTCACCTTTCGTGGGTTTGAACCCCCATTGGGCTCTGTGCTGACAGGTCAGAGCCTGGAACCTGGATTGGATTCTTTGTCTCCCTCTCTCTGTGCTCCTCCCCTGCTTGTACTCTCTCTCTCTCTCAAAAATAAATAAACATTAAAAACAATTTTTTTTAAAGATCTTTCAAACATGGAAAAATACATTGTGTTCCAATTGCTACTCAAGATATTTCTAAATGCCCCTTCGATTTGAACATTAGTAATGCAAAAGAGGTTTGAGGATGATAGTAGCTACTGAAAACAGGAAATTTACATTGCCTTTTTTAAATGATAAATTAATATATGTCCATTGTTTTTAAAAAATTGGTCAACAAGGAAAGATATAAAGAAGAAACTGAAAATTTTACCTCCAAATATTACTTTCAACCTTTCTCGTTAGACCTTTCCTGTCTTTGTTGTGTTAGCCTGTGTGCATGTATATGTGTATGCACATATTTAAATAATGGTGTTACATTATTAATGCTTCTTTTTATAAACTGTGAATTTGACTTAGGAGATCTCTTTAGATATTAAACATTATGCTTCAAGATTTTTATTAATATAAATAATCTCTTGAATATATTTTCTATTCCTATTCTTTGTATACTGATTATTTATATTTGTTGTTCATGAAGTAGGGTTTTTTTGATGTAGGAAAAGCAAGTAAAAAATTTGATTCATATTAGCCCATTATCTTCTAGAAAAATTCTACATACTCATTTTTCTAAAAAACGTATGTGGAAGGACTTCCCCCCTATTTCTATGTAACCCTATTATTTACAGCCAGATTTCATCCCGTGTAAATATAGGTGATTTACTGTAATACAATTTATTTATTATTATTTATAGTTCTGTGGGATGACTTTTTTATGCAGGTAAATGGAAACTCTGTACATTGATTTTTATTTAATTTCAGAATGATATTTTGCCTCTCTCAAACTCAGTGCCTGAAGACGTGGGAAAAGCTGACCAATTAAAAGATGAAGGTGAGTATTTCATAGAGAAATTACTATTTCGTAAAACTTCGTGAAACTCTGGAGAAAGTGACTCTGCAGTTGGTGAGAGTCTGATTTACGCTGCCAAGTCTGAACTGTCATACGTCCACATGATATTTGTGAAACAGAAATGAATGTGATATGGAAGAAACCTGGAATGGCTTGTGAACAATAATGTAGTTATGCCTTGCTTCCAGAGAAGCAGATCTGCTGTGAATAAAACTTGCAAAACAAGTAACTTAAGGGGTGATTACTTCTAACTGCATTTGCTACATGTACTCTGGGGTTCCAAATTCTTCTTTATGCTTGAAGAGAGGAAAGGAGAAATTTGGGATTTCAAATTTTTTTTTTTTATGCTTGCATAGAGGAAAATAATTTTCAGTATTATTTTAACTTTTGTATATGTTCATTGTTTTTGAGTTCTTTGATACCTGTTAATACATGTATGTGGCACTTGACTTAAGTATTTATTACCACATTTGACTACTACATAATTACATTTTTCAATACTGGCTCTTGAAGCATTTTTAGTTATAATAAATAAGGCAGTGTTGAAGATCTGCGTTTAATTTTTCCTGTCATGTCATTTATGTTAAGCTATAGAGGAGAGTTAGGTCAGGCACACAAGATTTGTACTAAGAAGCTCTCGGGAAGAGTCTTGTATTGGCAATGAATGAGAGCCAAAAAATTCCCTGTCCTGTAGGCAGACATTTATTAGGGAATATGCCACATTCAGAAGCTATACAAAATTGGTTCAGAAACCATTTCCTGGACTTTAAACTGAAGAAGGCAGTTAAAAACAAAACAAAACAAACACAATCACTTGATTTCTTAAAAGGTAGATATGGAAGAGAGTATACTCTTCCTATTCCTTGGGTCTTATCCTCTCTATCAAATTTTTATTTTAAACATACATGTATATCACTGTTGTTTTTTTTTAATATGTCACTGCTTTTAATGGCCGCATAGTGCTCCATAGTACTTTAGACCATGATTTACTTACGTAGCCAGATAATTTTGTAATCTTAGGTAAACATTGTCTTTTTTAAAATTTTGTTTTTTAATATTTATTTATTTTTGAAAGAGAGAGAGAGAGAGAGACAGAGCGTGAGCAGCAGAGGGACAGAGAGAGAGGGAGACCCAGAATCCAAAGCAGGCTCCAGGCTCCGAGCTGTCAACACCGAGCCAGACGCAGGGCTCGAACTCACGAGCTTTGAGATCATGACCTAAGCCAAAGTCAGCCACCCAGCTGACTGAGCCACCCAGGCGCCCCATAGATGACATTGTCTTAATATCTTTGTCTATATTTTTATTATTATGTGATTATCTTCATGGGATTACACTATAAAGTTCTGTATATCCAACAAATAGACTGATTTCAATTTTTAATTTCTCACTTTAAGAATTAATACTACTATAGTGGCTTAAAATTTTAGAATAGTATGACTTTCATAAATTACATGCAAAATTAAGTAAAAACTAGATCCTTGTTGTCATTTGAATTAAGAGTACTCCCCAAAGAATTTGGATTTAAACTATCTGGATAGAAATGCATTTTTCATATATTTAGTTTCTAGTTGAAACAATTTAACCTGGTGTTTTTTTTCCCCCCACTCTGAGTTTTGTAGTTGTGTGAAATCCTTAGTGATGCCGTGTATTTTCCATTAATGCTTGCTTTTTAAGCTCCCTTGGTTTAACTCTAGTAATGATATTGAATAAATGGCAAATTGAAATTTTATTTTTGGCCCTCATGTTTACTCCCTCTGCATGCAGAACATGGGGAGATTGCATTCCCCACAGAGTTTGCTTTGATATAATGAATGTTGGTAAGATGAGGATTAAGAGAATATGCAGGCTGAGACTCATTTAATGCTCGAGCATGGGTAACTGAATTACTTACTACTTTCCCCTTTAACCACAAAAGCTTTTATTCTTTTTATTTCTTTTTTTAATATTAGAGAGAGAGAGAAAGAGAGAGCATGCACACACGCAACAGGTGGGAATGGGGAAGAGAGAGAGAGAGAGAGAGAGAGAGAATCTCAAGTAGGCTCCAGGCTCAGCGCAGAGCCTGAAGCAGGGCTCGACCCCACAACCCTGGGATCATGACCTGAGCCAAAATCAAGAGTTGGACACTCAATCGACTGAGCCACCCGGGTACCCCTCAAAGCTTTTATTATTTCGTTTTACTAAAACATATCACATCTGAGACATGTTACACACAAAGTTAAAGCAATTGTTATTTTATACAGGTTTTTATTCATGTGAGCACTAATGGCCACTGCAGTTTGTCAAGCATAAGGTTTTTCCAGGCTGCCTGTGACACTTGTCTGTGTTAATCAAGGCTTCTAGCCAGGTAGTACCTTCCTAGAGGTGTCTTTCAAATATTTTTGTGTGCTTCATTTGTAAAGAGTTGCAGTAAGTTGAGACAAAACCAAGATGGTTTCTTTTCTGTGATTCCCTGACACATCACAAAAATATGTACATATCTTGTAGGTTGTCTTTTTGTTTTAATATTTATTTTTGAGAGAGAGAGAGAGAGAGAGTAGGGGAGGGGCAGAAAGAGAGGGAGACACAGAATCCGAAGCAGGCTCCAGGCTCTGAGCTGTCACCACAGAGCCTGATGTGGGTCTCCATTCCATGAAGCATGAGATCATGACCTGAACTGAAGTCAGATGCTTAACTGACTGAGCCACCCAGGTGCCTCTTATAGGTTGTCTTGATAATTAAAGGAGACAGTTTTACAGGAGAGTACCCCATAAGTATAAAGTGCTATACAGTGTTCGGTTATATTTATCTTTACAAATTTCTTCATTTGTGTCCCAAATATTTGCATATTGGATATTTTGTGACTTAAGGCTTATTGTAAATATATGTAAATATATATATACATATAGTGTACATATGCATAGTGTATATACAATGTAGTATGTAGACTTTTGATATGGTGGCTTATAAGAAAATACATACAATAGATTTTAATAATAATAATAATAATTATTATTATAATACCACTCGACTATCAAACGATCTGTCACAGCTGCTCACTCAGGAAAGGAACAGGTGAGCTCTTGCACTGCAGGGCCAGCTGCTCTGTCCCCTGGAATCTCAAGGGGGCTGCACAGTCAGAAGCACAGCTCCTGGCTGGGTTTGCCAACACTGTTGCTGAACAAACTCAGATAAAGTCCTAAACTTCTTGCAAGAGTAACCAGTAACTCAAGAGAGGAGGGTTTGGAAAAGAGAAAAGAGAAATTAACTTTGGGTGCCAGCAGCCAGGGGAGGCGGCAGGCTCCATCTTTACACATGCCCACCTCTCCTCCCACAAGATGGACACCTAGAGTTTTACTGGCAGAGGTTCAGGGGGTACGTGCTAGAGAGCCTGGAGGCAGTGCATGATCACAGCTGAGGATCAGTATGTTTTCAGCACTATAAAGGGTAGGGAAAGGGATCTGAGGGGTATGGTATTCTAGGCATTACCTTGCTATCAGGGCTTTTCTAGTCTAGCAGTTGGAATGTTCTGGTCATTGCACAACACCTTCATCATTGCCTCAAGAAAGTGTGATAAGAAATAAGAGCAATGGATTTTAGTTAGAGCATGAGTTAAGTAGTCTTTTCATTTTCGGTTTTAACTCTTAGGGTCTATAGTTGAGCAAGAGGGCTCCCTAAGAACCCCGAGACAAAAAGGCCCATAGCAACAGGAAAACCCACATAACCCAGAAAATTTAAATCTTTTACATGGGTTAAGCAAATGTATTTCAGTACTTAGGCTCATGTAGTTAATTTCTTGCTCTATGATAAAAACTATGTAATCCTCTTAGCTTCCTTAGAGGCTTTATATTCATTACATCTTGGGGGTGGGGGTCTAAATTAGTTTTTTTTTTATTGTAAAAACAGCTTTATTGTAAATAAAATTTACTCCTTTAAAGTGTATAAATTCAGGGGCGCCTGAATGGCTGGCTCAGTTGGTTAAGCATCTGACTTGAGGTCATGATCTCACGGCTGATAAGTTCTATCCCTGCATCAGGCTCTGTGCTGATGGCTCAGAGCATGGAGCCTGCTTCAGATTCTGTGTCTCTCTGTCTCTCTGCCCCTCCCCTACTCAGACTCTGTCTCTGTCTCTCTTTCAAAAACAAACATTAAAAACAAAATTTTTAAGTGTACAAATTCACTGGTTTTGAAGAATATTCAGAGTTGTGCAGCCATTACCACAGTTATGGAACATTTTTTATCACCTCAAAAGAAACTGTGTACCTATTAGGTTACTCTTTATATTCATTTCTGATTCTTTTTTTTTAAACCAGGATGAAGGTCTGTTTCTTTTTTTTTTCGTGTTTATGTACTTTTTCTGAGAGAGAGAGAATGAGCAGGGGAAGGGCAGAGAGAGGGAGAGAGAGAATCCCAAGCAGGGTCCCCACTGTCAGTGCAGAGCTCTACCTGGGAGTTCGAACCCAGAACAGTGAGATCATGACCAGAGCTGAGATCAAGAGTCTGACGCTTAACCAACTGAGCCACCCAGTCACCCTTCATTTTTGATTCTTAATTTGCAGTAACTTTTGCATGCTTTTATATGCTTTTGTCTACCTGCCTTTCCTTTAATCTTGCTGTTCCTGTTCCCTGCAAAGTTATACTCTCCTACTCCTGTTAAGTAGCTAATGATGTATTAAAAGACAAAACTAATAGGAGAGCTTCTGGTTTAGAGAAAGTTGGGAGGAGTAACAGAGGCTTTTGTGATGTAAATCCTTCCTCTTAATCCCAGTGTTTTAAAATTTCAGTTTTGAACCGTGGTTCTTATCAGTGAGCAGGACACATTTTTCCCTTTAATGGAATACAAAAGATAGCCAACAGGAAATTCCTTATTTTGCTGGCTAGTTCTTAACCTAGCTAAATTATTACCAGATGTATCTGTAGATGACTTCCTGAAAATTAGCACCCTGTGGGATAGCCATGGTACCTGAAATTCTTTCTAGAAATTAATGTCCAACAGTCCCCTTTAAGAAATCTGTCTCTGGAATGGATAGCACAAAAAAATATGATCTTCCAATAGCATATTAACATGATTAATTTTACTGGCTTACCCACGTAGCAGAATTCTGAGATTTTGGCTATTCAGTAGCATTTTTTTTTTAAACTTTTTTTTTAAATTTTATTTTTGAGACAGAGAGAGACAGAGCATGAACGGGGGAGGGGCAGAGAGAGAGGGAGACTCAGAATCCGAAGCAGGCTCCAGGCTCTGAGCCATCAGCCCAGAGCCCGACACGGGGCTCGAACTCACAGACCGCAAGATCGTGACCTGAGTTGAAGTTGGACGCTTAACCGACTGAGCCACCCAGGCGCCCCTTCAGTAGGGTTTTTTGTATTGTTTTGTTTTTTGTTTACTTATTTTAAGAGAGTGGGGGGAGGGGGAGAGAAAGAGGGAGAGAGAGAATTTCACTGCACACTGTCAGCCTGGAGCATGATATGGGCCTCAATCCCATGATCCCTGGGATCATGACCTTAGCCTAAATCGAGTGTCACATGCTTAACTGACTGAGCCACCCAGGTGCTCCATAGCAGGTGTATGTTTTGACAAGGGAAGGAGTGGATAATGAGATGATGATGGGGAAGGGGATTGCATCTGGAATGGGGGAGCAGCTCTAAAAGGAAGGCAGGAGATGAATATAAGGAAGGTGAGAAGAGATTAGATTTTGCCATGAGATACTCATAATTGTTGCATTTACTCACTTATGAAGCCTGGATTTAATAAGGTATACAAGCTTTACTTGCTTTAAGACTTCATGTTGTTAAAAATCACTTAAACACACTGATGGCTAAGGAGTGTCAACTGTATAGTAAAATACAAAATTTAGCTCTACTGCTGATGAAAAATCATGTTGGTGGGGCGCCTGGCTCACTCAATTTGTGGAGCATGCGACTCTTGATCTCGAGGTGGTGAGTTCAAGCCCCATATTGAGGGTAGAATTTACTTAAAAAATTAAAAAAAAGAAAAATCACATTGCTGACCTTCATTTTGTTGTAGTTTCTATGATTAAAATGTATCTTTCAGGCTTTTTTGTGTGTGTATGTTATACTTATTGTACATATTGATTATTTTAGGCAATAACCACATGAAAGAAGAAAATTATGCTGCTGCCGTGGATTGTTACACACAGGCGATAGAACTGGATCCAAATAATGCAGTTTATTATTGCAACAGGTAAACTGGCACTGTTGTGGCAGGTTTATAGTTCTTAAACTGTAATTTGTATTAATAGCACTGAAAATTTATTTTGAAATAAATTTATTTCGTAAGATTTATTTTGAAAAATTTGAAAGTTCAGGAAGGTAGAAAGAAGGAAAAATAACCCACAAAATTAACACTCAGAGGTAGTCACTCTTATTAACTAACCTTTGGCATATTTTGTTTGATGTGTCATCGGTTTTAGATTCGTTGTTATTCAGTAGGCATATCATAAACATGTCCTTATTTTGTTGAAACTCTTCATAAACATTCTTTAAATGGATACAGATTAGTCTGTTATTACCTCTTAATCTTTTTTGTATTTCCAGCACCTATCATTGTGGCTGGCAAACAAGCACTAGTTATTTTTTAATAAACGTATAAATGTACCTTATTTTATTGTTTTTTTAAATGTACTTTATATAAATGTACTGGCAGATTGATCCTTTTTTTTTTTCAATATGATGAAGTTGGAATGAACATCTTTGTTTCTCAAATTATTTTCTGAAATTCAGATTTTCTGGACTTTGGGTTTATCCTTGGCTCTGCATTCAATTGATTTAACTGTGTAAACATTCAAAATTTGTCGACGCTGATTGCAAAATTGTTCGAACTTCTTTGAAAAATTTTGAAAATTTATTTCCTTCCCTGGAAGTGTATGAGTGCATCTGTTTTTACCACATCCTTATCAGCACTAAGTACTTGAGTTATCATTATTTATTATTAATTTAATATTAATTTTATTTTAATAGTAATTGTTCTAATTTGTATTTAACTACTGCTAAGGTTGGACATTTTTCACATGTTGGCCATTTGTGTTTGTTCGTTTTCTTACAATTATCTCTTTGTACCTGTGCCCGGCCTTAGCTTGTTTGACCTCATACTTCTTTCTTTCCCTGTTCTGCCCTTTTTAAACAAAGGGTCCGACCCTTATAGGCTACATTTCCCAGGGCCCTTTGTCACCTGAGTTTTGTCTGGGTTCAGTCACAGGAGGTACTGGCAGGAGATTGGAGGGCAGAGGAGGGGAGAAGGCGGGTGTTTCTTCTCCTCTTTTTACATCAGGGTATTTATCCAGCAGGAGCTGCTTCTCATCCTTGTCTCCAGCTCCCACCCAAGACACCTGCTATGGTCACAGCTTTTTCCAGGCGATGTTGGCTTTTGGACTCTGCACTCTGTCCTCTATCTTAGGGATGGTAATGGCTCCTGCTGTTCCTCATCTCTGGATTGCTACACAACAAGATGCCCCTGCCTGGCATCTTAGCTCTTGCATCAACTGTGTAATGAATTCCCTGAACTAAAATAATCTATCTTAAATATTAAAGTTCCAGTATTACTTTCTGCAGTGATGGAAATGTTCTGTATCTGCTTTGTTCATTACAGTCGCCACTAGCCAGAGTGGCTTTTGACCACTTGACATATGTCTAGTGCAAATGAGAAAGTAAATTTTTATTGTTTAATTGATTGAAAACCAATTTAAATTAATTTAAATTTCAGTAGCCACATGTAGCTTATGTCTACTCTCCTGTACAGCATAGCTATATATGAAATATATAATCCATTTGTCCTAATTGCATAGCTTACTGTTTGCCTTTTAATGTTTTTCATATGTAA
Organism: Panthera uncia; assembly: GCF_023721935.1. NCBI lineage: Eukaryota > Metazoa > Chordata > Mammalia > Carnivora > Felidae > Panthera > Panthera uncia. The sequence goes on along the minus strand of NW_026057577.1, from coordinate 48,274,168 downwards.
AGGTTTTAAATATTTGTGTAGACAAGTTTGTTTTTCCTTGTTTTTTTTTTTTTTTTCCTTTCTTTGGAATTTTATTCCAGTGTTTTTAAGTCTTATTCATTTATTTATTTATTTATTTATTTATTTATTTATTTTTGAGACAGAGAGAGACAGAGCATGAACAGGGGAGAGTCAGAGAGAGAGGGAGACACAGAATCTGAAACAGGCTCCAGGCTCTGAGCTGTCAGCACAGAGCCCGATGCGGGGCTCGAACTCACGGACCACAAGATCATGACCTGAGCCGAAGTTGGACACTTAACCTACTGAGCCACCCAGGCGCCCCAGTCTTATTTATTTATTTAAACTCAAGTTAGTTAACATACAGTGTAGTATTGGTTTCAGGAGTAGAACCCAGTGATTCATCACTTACATACAATACCCAGTGCTCAACCCAAGAAGCGCCCTCCTTAATGTCCATCACCCATTTAGCCCATCCTCCCACCCACCACCCCAGCAAGCAACCCTGTTTGAGAGTGTCCAGTGTTTTTAGTCTTAAAGCCTTCCCCATTTGCAGACCTGACAAATAACTTATCTTTCCTTCACATTTAAATTTTATCATTGCAAGTCTGTTTTGGTGAATGGTATCTATTTTAACCAATTTGAAACCTTTTAGGGCAGACATGTATAAAAATTACCTTTTGTTACACAGTAAATTCTTAGATTTGGAAGAGATCTTTAATTTGGTCTAATCTTTCATTGAGTTATCCTTGTGCTATTTAGGGTATTCATACCCTTCTGAGATGACCCCTTCTCCCCTGCATTTTCTTTTATTTAAAAAAAACATTTTTTTTGATGTTTATTTATTTTTGAGAGAGAGAGAGAGAGAGCATACGAGTGAGTCGGGGAGGGGCAGAGAGAGAGGAGAGACAGATTCTGAAGCAGGCCACAGGCTCTGAGCTGTTAACACAGAGCCCTATGCGGGGCTCGAGCCCACAAACTGCGAGATCATGACCTGACCTTAACTGACTGAGCCACCCAGGCGCCCCTCCCCTGCATTTTCTTTCGTGGTTCTGTCTGCTGGAATAGTCTTCCTTATGTTGACACTGAACTTGTTTTCCTGAAGCCCTTGTAGCTAATCTCAGTTGGCAGTTTTAATTTTTATTTTTAAGGGCAGTTACAGAATAATTATGATCCTTCTTTTTCATAATAGTACCTTACATTTTGAAGTTTGCTGCCATGTTCATTTGAGTTCTTTTCTCCACATTGTATATTTGCAGTTTTTCCAATTACACCTTAGATAATATAGCTTAAAGTTCTGCACTTTTGCTCTAAACTTGTTCCAGTTTACCTGTATCTGTTACTCTGTAGTTCCCAGAAATTCATACAGCATTTCCAGAATTGGTCTGACCACAGCAGTCTCCTAGGGCTCTCATTTAACCTACTTCTAGATAACGTAATTATATATGTTAGCGTTTTATAACATTATTTATTGAATTAATATTTTGCTTTTGGTTTATTAAAGTGTCTCTTTATCACACATTCTCTTTATTCTGTCATTCAGTCATATTTTCATTTGACAGGTTCTTGCCAAACACCTGCTGTGTACCAGTGCTGTCACTGGAGGTTTAGTTGTTTGTCTCTTCCAAAATTCAGGATCTTCTATTTTATCCCTGTAGAATTTTATCTTGTTAAAGTCTCTCATGTGTATGACCCTTAATCTTTTCCGGTAATTTGTAAAGTAATGTGTTTACTTTTTGCTCCAAGTTTCATGTCATTTACAAACTTAAGAACGCCACATGTTATATTCTGTCAGTTATGAAGTCAACTAAGGGAACAGTCATAGGGAAGTGGTTAAGAGCAGGGGTTCTGACCCAGCCTCTTTGGATTCTAATTTCTGGCTCTGGCACTTACTAGGTGTGTGACCTTGAGCAGATTACCTAACACAGGTATACTTTAGTTTCCCCATTAGTAAAATTTGGCTAATAGTATTTACCTCATAGGATTGTTGTAGAGATCAAATAGTTAATACATATAAAGTGCTAGGAAGCTTTCTAGTAAAGAGTGTTGTACACAACAGTGTTATTATTGCATAATAATATTGTCTATTCATAATAATATAAATATTAGTTATATATTATATTAAATATATACTATATAATTAATTCTATATTATAATGTTATTATTCAATATTATTATTTATGCACACTGGGTTTTTTTGTTTTGATCAGAATATGAAGAGAGATCCAAATTTATTGGGAGTCCAAATATGTTGTCAATTGTCTTTCTCTGATTTAATAGAGTCTGGTAGTAAGCCTGTTAAAATGAAAAGGAAATGATGTTAGTCTGATAGGTGTTGTTTTGAATTAATCTAGTGTCATTTATCTTCTTTTTGGGGGGTTTCTTACTTTTTTATGAAATACTTGGAAGTTGAAAGAAGTTTGCAGTAAGTACTCTTATATCCATCCATATCAAGATATTGCCTTTAATATTTTAGTATATTTGCTCAATCATATTTTTATTCAGCTATTTGTGCCCCCTCTGTTTATTAGTCCATGTTACTTTTGATGAATTTCAAGGTAAATTGCAGCCATTAGTACATTTTCCTCCTAAATACTTTATCATGCAATATCATTAATAGAATGATAGAATTAAGAGACAAATGCATATACTTGTACAACACAAAACCCCCTATCAAGATACTGAAAATTCTTTATGCTCCTTCAGAGTCAGTTGCCTAAAACATCAGAGGCAACCATTGTTTTCTTTTTTCCACTAGAAGTAAGATTTGTTTCTTTTAGAATTCCACATAAAAGGAATCATACCACATGTACTTTTTTGAGTGAGACTGTTTTTATTCAAGTTAATGGTTTCAAGCTTCACCATGTTCTTGCTTCTCTTAGTGGTTCTTTTTTTTTTTTTAATGTTTATTTATTTTTGAGAGAGAGAAAAAGAGAGAAAGAACATGTACAAGTTGGGGAGGGGCAGAGAGAGAGGGGCTGACAGAGGATCTGAAGCGAGTCTGATGTGGGGCTTAAACTCATGAACTGTGAGATTATGTCCTGAGCTGAAGTCAGACACTCAACCGACTGAGCCACCCAGGTGCCCCTCAATGGTTCTTATTTTTAATTACTCAGTAGTACTCTATTGTTTGAGTGAACCACAATTTGCTAAGCTGTTTTCCTGTTTATGGTCACCTGGGCTGCTTTTAGTTTTTTGTTTTGTACAAAATTTATAGCTGTTGGATCCATAACAAATTTAGTTGTACATACTAGAAATCCAACTACATTATCTTTACCAAAAAAATCCCTTTATTAATATGTTTTAATAATCTAGCCCCCAAAAATAAAAAATCCGAATAATTTGTAGAAAATGAATTCCTCAAGCTATGGTTTTATGTTTTTTATTCCTGTCATCAGGTAAATATATGTTTTAGCATATTAAATATTTGAAACAAAAGTATTTAATGAAGTGTCACTAAATGTTATGACCAGCTGTAGATGTTATCAGAAAATTGCTTGTTTATAGAACACAGTAAGCCATACACTTTTGACTATGAATATAGTAAATTGGATCCTAAATAAATCATTTATTTCAAATGAGACTGGGTTCATTAATAATCTTATGTTTGCTAGTACTGGATTTGAAGAGATTATTGATAATACCTGTGCTTGCTTTTCATTTAATTATGGTTAAATTGAAATCAATAATCAAGCTTATCTTTTTCATTTAAATGGTATCTATTTTCCTGAGGAGTTCAGTAATAGAGCGTGGAATTTAATATTAAATAACTAGAAAACTTTATTTGTATATTTAATACAAATATTGAGAAAAGGTTTAAAAATTTTTTAGACCATAGTGGTTTTTTTTTTTTTTTAACTTTTTTTAATGTTTGTTTATTTTTGAGAGAGATAGACAGAGACAAAGCACAAGCGGGACCAGGCAGAGAGAGAGAGGGAGGGAGACACAGAATCTGATGCAGGCTCCAGTCTCTAAGCTGTCAACACAGCCCGACACAGGGCTTGAACTCATGAACTGTGAGATCATGACCTAAGCTGAAGTCAGACGCCTAACCTCCTGAGCCACTGAGGCACCCCTGGAAGTGATTTTTTTTATTTGTTAAAAAACAATCAGTTGGCATATTTCTTAATCTTGAGTCTTGCTTTTCTAATATTTATCTTAAAGGCTAATGATGCTTTAGGCTCAGGTTAGGTACCAGGAAAACCTGAGTCTTTCCTTGAATACCTATTATTTATTTTTGCCTTTTTTGTTTGCTCCTAGAATTGACCGTGATATGTAACATATCAGTTTATCATACGTTTTACCTTATAGTTATATACATATTTTTTCTTCAGGTGAAGGGCAGAGATTGGATCTTTTTTTTTTTTGTATCCCCTATAGTACCTAGCATTGTGCCTCACAGGAGTTCAGCCAATTTTTTTTTTTTTTTGGTTGCATGGAGGACTATACATAGAGGACTGTACACTTGTATACTGAAAACAACAAATGATTGAGTATAGGTCTAAAACATTTCCAAGTACTTTATAATATGAAATGATATTTTACATTAAACAAGCCAGTTTTCTAGGTCTTCTGTCCCTAAACAGTATTCTTTATTTCTTTTGTACAACCTCATTGCTGATTTGACCCATATTTGTCTCATGCTTCTGGGATGGAGGGATGGTTGAATGACTGAGGCAATAAATGGAATTAAAGATGTACAGGAGAGAGACCAGGCGTGATGGAGAAAATTTGTCCAGAAGACCTCTCAGGTGATGGGGAATTTGAGTTGGAGCTAGATTTGATGGACGTAAAGAAATCAGAGGACAGGGAAAGGGTCTTAGGTTGGAGAGTATAATTTAAAAGGCACAATTAGGAATCATCAGGGCATGGTACCAAGGAATGCTAGAGACAGCATGAGCTCTGAGAAAGCTTGAAACGGAGACCACGTTGTCTGGCACTCTGTTTTCCTCCACCTCCATAAGCAGCATGTAGTCATTAGGCTCCCTGGGAGTTGGACTTGGTTTGTTGAACTTGGAATTGAATCTCAGGTCAGCCACTTAGTAGCTCTGTGATCTTGGGCAGCCACTTAAGCTTTTTGAGCTTCAGTTTTCTCCCTTGTAAAATAGAGGTGATACTAACCACATCATAGGGTAGCTGAAGAGTAATAATGTATGTAAAGGAACTAGCATAGCTCTAGGCTTTCAGTATTTGTTTCTTTCAAAAACAGTGTCATTCCTAGCTGTAGAAAGAGGTTTTTGCTATAACTTATTTATGCATGGTGTACAGTATGGGAGATGTAAGGTATCTGCGATTTATTTTTCTGCCTTATTTTCTCTAAAAATAGAACACAGATTGTATTCATGGTCTTTCTCTAACAAGGTAAAGAAAGCGAGGGTGTCTCCAAACATGGTGACTCTGACTGTATTCTTCTGTTGGAATTTCATTAGTTATGCCCTGATAACCAGACAGCTGGGGCAGTGAGAGCCGGCCACACTGATACTCAGTTCAGACATTGGCATGTTTGGCTTTATCTCACAGAAGATTGGAGTGGAATGCAGCCTGACTTCTCTTCCCTTTCCTGGCCTCAGAGGTTCAGGTGCCTGTATCCTCTTTTGAATGATGCTAGCTTGCAGTTTGTGTTCTAAAGCAAAAGCTGTCAAGATTGAAAGAGGTGTCAGGTCACCCTCTTAATGTTCTGCCCACTCTTCTTCCTTGGTGTGATTCTCCTTGCTTTATTCCTTGTCTTGTTATCAGCATCTGAAGCCAGAGATCAGGGTGTCTTCTCCTCAGTTTCCCTTTTCGATATACCTCCCAGTAGCCCATTTGTTCCCTCCTCCATTTCCATCACTATTCCCTTAGGTTCTTAAATCTGTTAAATTAGTGCTGTAGTAGCTTCATTTGGCTTCACGTTTCTACTTGCCCTCCGCAATCCATTCTTCTGCCAAAAGAGTCTTTCTAAAATGTGAAATTAATCATGTAATTCTTGCTTTTGCTGACTTCTTATGAGTAACATGTTGCAACATCTCTCCGTGGCTTTATGTGCTCTGCCTAGAATGTTTCCTAGGAAAGACTTTAAAACATTTTTTTACATTTATTTTTTATTCATTTTTTTAAAAGTAGCCTCCATGTCCAATGTGGAGCTTGAACTCAGAACCCTGAGATTAACAGTCAGATGTTCTACCGATGAAACCACCTGAGCACCCCTGGAAAGACTTTTTAAATTTCTTCTCTTCCCAGCCTCCTGTCCATGCCCTTCTGCCCTTCCCCACCATGTCCTATGGAGTGGTGCTAATCAGTAATGTAGCTCCTAGCCACATGTGGCTGCTCAGATGTAGGTTCAACTTAACAAAATAAAAAATTCAGTTCCTCACTTGCATTACCATATTTCAAGTGCTCTTTAGTTACAAGTGGGAAGGGACTACTGTATAGAATAACACCGATGAAGAACTTCTTTATCACAGGAAGTTCTATTAGACACCTCTGCAGAAGGTTAACCAGACTTTTCTCATGTTGCCTCTTCCTCTGATACTTTGTCGATACCTCCTTTGATTCCATTGCTGAAATTATCATACTATTTACTTATTTATTTACATGTCTTTTTCCCTATTAAGGCAGTGAAAGATTGGAGGACAGAATTATATCCTCTTCATCACTGTGTATTTGGTTTGGAGTTCAGGGTTTAGCATATTATAGTTTTCAATGAAAGTTTGAGTTGAATTGATACAGTGAATTTTAGAAGGGAGAATTGCCTTTACTTGAAGACTGCTAATCATGAAGCAGTCATATGTCAGCATGTTTTAATGTATATAATCATAAATTATATATTATCTATAATATCATAAGTTTATTATGGAATGTATGTGTATTTAGGAAAATAAATTTAAAACTATTTAAAACCTATTTCAGCTTACTGAAAGAGTAATACATGAACATCCATATATACTTACCTTAGAATCAGAAATAGCTAACATTTGCCATGTTTACTTTTTTTGTCTCTCTTTCTGTCTTTTTATGAGTGTGTGTGTGTGTGTGTGTGTGTGTGTGTGTACCTGTGTATAAAATTTTCTTGGTGGTCCCAAATACTTCAATTATATCTCTTAAGAATAAGGATATACTCTTCATAACTATCATTCCCATCACATGTAAGAAAATGGCATTAATATTGAAATTTCTCCATTTGTCCCCAAAATACCTTCTGTAGCTATCTATGTCTTTTCATCCAGAATCCAATCACTGTTTGTGTATTGCATTTTTCTATGTCACTTTCATCTGCTTTAATCTAGAAAATATTACTGTGTTTATTTATTTATTTATTTATTTATTTATTTATTTTTAATGACAGACATATTTAAAGAGTTCAGGCCAGTGATTTTATAGAATGTGCCATATTCTTGATTTGTGTGACTGCTTCCTCATGATTAATTTGAGGTTAAAGTTTGGTGTGAAGCCTACAAAAATAATAACATAAATAAAAGTGTACCATTTATTACACTATGGTAGGAGGCACATAATTTCAAGCTATCCATTAATGGTGATTGTAAGTTTGATATCTTAGGGTGGTAACCACCATATCTCTCTTATTATTCCTTTTCTAATTAAAAATTATCTGTAGGGTCAGATCATGTGAATATCCATTCCCCAATAATCTTTTACTCAATGTTTTACCATCCATTCATGGTATTTCCTTGACTTAGTAAAATGCTGATTGCTATAAAATGATGATTTTCTGATTTTATAATTTTATTTACATATATTTCCTCACATATTTCTGTAGAGAAGAGCTTATTTCTGTAGAGAAGAGCTTCTTTCCATTCCCTCATTTTTCCTTTCCTCCTCCTTCTCCCTCCCCCAACTCTTTTGAGTATCATTATGGACTCATGAATTTTTAAAACCCTATTTAATATGTTATAATAAATGACCATAATCATTATTTTTGGCACTTCTATTATTCCATATTTAGCTGGTGGGAGCCCCTTTAAACTGGCTATGTGTCTTGTTTTTGGATACTTTCTTACTTTCTGAGACATCAAGGTATTCCACACTGCCTTGTGTTTTCTCTGCCCTGGACCTGAGCCCAGCTATTTCTACAGGTAGCTCCTGTTCTTATTAGTGGAGAATAGAATTCAGAAACCAGGATCTGGTTGCAAGACATGATCATTGCTACTGAAGAAGTGTTAGTGCTTCTTCAGTAAACAGAGCTAGGAAATAGAATTTTTAAAAAGGCATTGGTTTATACAGATATCTTCACAGAAATCTCTCTTACCATTCCCATTTTGTATGGATTTCTGTTCTTCCAGAATGAAAAAAGCTGCCATCTAATACCACCAGTATATTTACTCATTAGCTCTACCCTTCAATATTCTTCAGTTGATAGTCTGATGTCAATATTCTACGACTAGTAAGCCTACAAGTAAACTTCGGTTTCTTTGCAAATTTTTTTCTCCTTAGAATCCACCTCATTAAAAATATATACTCAGAATACTGTACTTGAAATTCACTTGAACTCTTGTTGATACACGGCATCATTTGTTTCTGTTTTACTCCATTTGAAGGTTTGATTTTTTACCCTTTTTGAAGTCTCATTCCCATTTTTTTTTTTAATTTTTTTTTCAACGCTTTTTTATTTATTTTTGGGACAGAGAGAGACAGAGCATGAATGGGGGAGGGGCAGAGAGAGAGGGAGACACAGAATCGGAAACAGGCTCCAGGCTCCGAGCCATCAGCCCAGAGCCTGACGCGGGGCTCGAACTCACGGACCGTGAGATCGTGACCTGGCTGAAGTCGGACGCTTAACCGACTGCGCCACCCAGGCGCCCCTCATTCCCATTTTTATCCTAACTACCCCATGCCACCCATCCTCTGTGACAGTGAAACTTTTCTTAAAAGTTTGATTTCTGAACCATATTAATGTTTTCCATAAAATTAAACTAACAGGATTCATCAGTAATAATGACTCTCTTTATCCTTAATAATACTTTTTGTTTCATTTCTGATATTAGGGTTTCTACATCAGCTTTTTTTTTGCTTGGTTTTCAGTTGGCCCAATTGCCTTTTTCTGTCCCTTTAATATGTATGTGATTATGTTTTAGGTGATATGTATACAGTTTGAGAAACTGATTTTTATCTAGTTTACTTTGTAATTGCTTTTAAGTTTGAGTTTTTTTTTTTTTTATTTTTTTAACGTTTTATTTATTTTTGAGACAGGGAGAGACAGAGCATGAACAGGGGAGGGTCAGAGAGAGGGAGACACAGAATCTGAAACAGGCTCCAGGCTCTGAGCTGTCAGCACAGAGCCCGACACAGGGCTTGAACTCATGGACCGTGAGATCATGACCTGAGCCAAAGTCAGCCGCTTAACGATTGAGCCACCCAGGCGCCCAAGTTTGAGTTGTTCTTATGCTATGATATGTTCTGGCTTCTCTCTCCCCTTCTTTTTTTTATTTTTTGCCTTTTATTGTAATGATTTATTTTTACTTCATTTTTTCTAATTGTTTGGAAGTGATATATTCTATATCTCTTATTTTAATGGTCATTTAAAAAAATATTTATTTTTGAGAGAATGCAAGCGGGGGAGGGGCAGGGAGAAGGAGCCAGAGGATTCAAAGCAGGCTTCATGCTGACAGGAGCGAGCCTGATGTGGGGCTTGAACTCACAAACCATGAGATTGTGACCTGAGCTTAAGTTGGATGCTCAACTGACTGAGCCACCCACGTGCCCCTTAATGGTCATTTTTAGTGGCCATCTTTGTCATGCTTGTTAGTGTGTGTTGAATGTTGAGTCGCTAAACCCATACCTCTTTTTCATGTGAACTACCAAATTGGGTTTGTTGAATTCTATACTTTCACACTTAAATTTTTTTTTCACTAAAAGAAAGGAGGCTATATGTTTATTTTTTTTTTAAGTTTATAACCTAATTTGAAAAGAAAGGGTCTCAGTCATGCTATATGAAGAAAAATTGACAGAAAATTGGACTCACCACCACATTTCCTTTATAGCCTGCCAGCCACCCGTCACTCACACCACAGGAACCTAAGCACTGTTGAGGCCAGGAATCTTATTTTTAGTTATTTATTTGTTTGTTTACTTAAAATTTTTTTTAATGTTCATTTATTTTTGAGAGAGAGACAGAGTGTGAGCTGGGGAGGGACAGAGAGAGAGGGAGATACAGAATCTGAAGCAGGTTCCAGGCTCTGAGCTGTCAGCACAGAGCCCAATATCGGCCTTGAACCCAGGAACTGTGAGATCATGACCTGAGCCAAAGTCGGACACTCAACCGACGGAGCCACCCAGGCACCCCTATTTTTATTTATTTTTTTATTTGAGAGAGAGAGAGAAAGAGAGAATGAAAGAATCCCAAACAGGCTCCACTCTCAGCACAGAGCCTGATTGATGTGGGGTTCGATCTCATGAACTGTGAGATCACGATCTAAGCTGAAACCAAGAGTCGGTTCTTAACCAACTGAGCCACCCAGGCGCCCCCGGAATTGTTATTTTGATTAGTGCTCTATCCATTAGGCCTAGAAAAGTGTCTGTGCATTAGCTAGACCTTGATAGATATATGAGTTGAATGAATAAATAAGAACTATTTATTCTGGAATAAATAGAAGAATGAATAGGGCAGTAGTGGGATGGAGGGCAGGAGACGTTATGGAATGTTTTAGTTTGAAGGGCTCGCATGTAGAACAGTCATTCTGCTTATTTAGTCATTCTGCTTATGGCCTTGAGGGTTGAAGTGGGCACTATAACAGGGAAACAGAGGGCTGTCTACTCAAGATTGTGTACAGGAAGAGGAAGTGGCTTGATTATACTGTCAGGCCCCAGTTATTCCAGGAGAGATTTGTTAGAGGTAACCTAGAAGGGATTCAATAGTGCTTAATTGCTCTGAGATTCTGTGCTCAGTGGATGGAATGCATTGCCATCCTTTGTTTGCAGCCAGATTCTGGCACACGGGTAAGTTAGATTTTCATCTTAGACTTGCCAGATGATGATCTTAACCCTACTAGTAAAGTGATCATTTAACAGCATACCCCTGGGTAGCCATTTGCCACTGTCTCTCACTCTGCATTCTCCTCTAGTAATTCCTGGTGTTTTCAGTTTTCTGTTTGGGCAAATTCAAAAGGCAATAAGTAGGTAGATCAGTTGTATGATTCACTTATTTGTCTTTTCTGTAGGAAAGCACACAGTGAAAGGTGGCCTGCATATTTTCTCTGAATTATTTTTTAATTGTTTTAATGTTTATTTTTGAGAGAGAGACAGAGAGGTAGAGAGATGGAGACACTGAGTCCTAAGCAGGCTTCAGGCTCTGAGCTGTTAGCACAGAGCCCGATAGGGGGCTTGAACTTACAAACCACGAGATCATGACCTGAGCTGAAGTCAGACGCTTAACCAACTAAGCCACCCAGGAGCCCCTGAATTTTGTTTTTGAGTTATCTTTTTGATTGTAGAATTATCTTGGTTTGATTTAGATATTTACTGGAAGTTATATGCAAAGTGGGACAAGGAAAATATAGTTTTATTAGTACTAATCTCAATTAGTGCCTTGAGGCAGCTTGTAATAAATATCTCTTCTCTTTCTCTTAGGGCTGCTGCTCAGAGTAAATTAGGTCACTACACAGATGCAATAAAGGATTGTGAGAAAGCAATAGCAATCGATTCAAAGTACAGCAAGGCCTATGGGAGAATGGGGTAAGTTCTGGCAAAATGTTCAAAGTAGTACCAAGGAGTATCAAATATGCTGTTCTTAATGGCTTGGTTTTCAATTTCCTGCTTAAATATTGCATTCTCTATTAGGAGGATAAATATAACATTGAGAGAGGAAATGACTGCAATTTCTATGACTTGGGATAGAGATGATCAGTTGTATGATGAATGGTTGGTTGTTGGAGAAAATAATACAACCTTACTCAGTAGACTCACTTCCTGTTCAAGGCCACAAATCTCAAATGAGCACTCAATATCTTGGCAGACAATGCTACTATACTTGCTTCCAAATTCACCTTACTACGCTGAGTGGCTGCTTCTCACTTTTTCTCTCTTCAAATTTCTACCATACCCTCTATGGCAGCTCTCAGCTGATGGTATTGCCTTGCACTTAATTAAGAAAATAGATCCATGTAGAAGAAAAATAACTCTTCCTACTTCTGAATCAACCAATCTACTTGCATTTATATCCTCACAGACTGCCTTTTATTCCTTTTCAAATGGGAGGGTTCTTATCTAAGACTTCATTCATGCCTTAGGTCTTATCCTTTTGTACCTTCTTCAGGACTTTACCCTTGGAGTCCTCTCCTTTATCTTCTGCAACACAAGGTTGTCTCTAACAGCGGCAGTGACTGCGCGTGGAAAGGTCCTAGAAAATAACCCACTGGAACCAAGATTTTACTCCGTGAGGCCATTTCCCAGCTCCTCTTTTTCTGCATTGTCCCCATGGCTGGCTGGGTTTGCTCCCTCATCTCCCTCATGTCTCATTTGCTCTCCACTCACTCCAATAAGGCCTTTGTCTCTATCACTGTGCTGACAGCCCTGTTCAAGGTCACCAGTTGTCTATATTTTGCCAAGGCCAGTGTTCGTTTCTGTATCCTTACCCTGCTCCATGTTTTAGTATTTGGCACAAGTAACTTTTTTTGTAAGATTATTTAAGTAATCTCTCTACCCAGTATGGGGGCTTTGAACTCACGAGCCCAAGATCAAGAGTCACATGCTTTTCTGACTGAACCAGCCAGGTGCCCCAGCATGATTGACTCATTTTTGAAATACTTTATTCTCTCTGCTTCTCTGTCATCATACTTCCTAGTTTTCCTTCTCCTTCACTGGATGCTCTTTCCTCGTCTCTCTTACTGTTTCTTCCTTCTCTACTGCCTCTAAATAATGGCGTACTTCAGGGCTTTCTCTCCTGCTGCTGTCGTTTGTCTGTTCTCTCTTCTGATTCTGTCCTGTCCCATGCTTTTAAATTCCATTTTAAGTCCGTACTCATTATTCATGGAGTCTGTATTCATGAATTTGCCTACATGCTGCAATTTGTTTGCAACCCCCAAATCAATACTCACTGTGCTTTGGTGGTCATTCACAGAAGGGTGAAAAATTTGAGTCACTTGTCTATCATGCCAGTTCTCCGCAGAGGTCTGATAAAGCTCTGCCTTTTTGTTTTAGCTCTAGGCTGTAAACAAGTGTCCTTTTCACAGTTTTTTTAGTGCTGTATTTTTTTTTTTTTTTTTGCTTTTTTATGCCTTTTGTGGTTGATTTCCTGTTTACACTGACCCCCACATGTAGGCTGAAGTGTTGTCTAGTGTTCCTAAGCACAAGAAGGCTAGAATGCACCTTATGAAGAAAATACATGTGTTAGATAATTCTTGATCAGAAATGAGTTAGTGCTGTTGGCTGTTAGTTCATTGCTAATGAATCAGTAATATATATTAAATAAGGTTTCTTTAAACAGAAACACATGTAAAATAAGATTATATTTTGACCTATTGATGAAAATGTTGTAACCAAAAGCTCACAGGATCCCAACCCTGTATTTCCTCTAGGAGGAGTTGTTCATTATTTACTAACTTAGTGTTTGTGGTGACTTTATAGAATTTAACTACTGTTATTAATGAGACTCAGCTTTGTTTGATGGAGCTCTTAAGTTATATGCCTGAATTCCATACTCATATATTCAATTACTTTTCATCTCCACCTAGATATTTAATAGGCATTTAAAGCTTAACATGTCCCCAAAAGAACTTTTGTTCCCTTCTTAAATCTTCCCCATCTCAGTAAATGGTGTCATCATTCACCTATACCCAGTGCTCAGGTCAAAAGCCTAGGAGTCTCCTTCATTCTTATTACACCTGACACAACTAATTCTATCAGCAAGTCCTGTCAATTCTGGTTTCCATAATCAGTACTACGTATCTTGAATGCTGTCTTGTTTATAGCCCTAGTCAAATTATCATCTCGTAAATAGGCTATTGCAGTAGCTTCATAACTGGTGCCCTTGCTACCCTTCCACCCCCACCCATGTCAGTCTTCTGCAGAGAAGCCAGAGTGAACATTTTAAAACATAGATCAGATCTGTCATTCCATTGCAACCAGAATAAAATCCAGACTCCAAACCACAGTCATATATGATCTGGCACCTAATTATTCCCTGATGTCATCTCTTTCCACACTTTATTTTCTGTGCTTCCTCCTCATCAGCTTTTGTCCCGTTCCTTGAGCCTTCTCAGGGCCATTGTGTTTGCTGTGTCTTCTCTTTAGATGCCCCTCCTCTGATTTTCATGTGGCTGCCTTCTTCTCATCACTCAGGTCTTTTTAGTGTGCCTGTCTTTGAGGAGCTCCCCTATTCATTCTCCTTAATATTACTATTTTTTTTTTTTGTTTTCTTATTGCTTATTTTCCCAGGGAGGATGAAATTTTCTTAAACTCAAGGACTTTTCCTTTCTCATTGTGAACTATAAAGTAGTCTCTGGTATGCAGTAGGATTTCAATAAATACTTATTGACTGTTGATTAGTTGAGCACTCTGATGACGTATCTTTCATGGTTGACAAGTAGAAAACAAATTAGGTCCTAAGAACTTTTCTTTGGTTAGGCCCTGTATTCTGTCTAGATCAGAAGTCTGGGAGGCAAGTCGTCCAAGAAAGAATTGGGGTAATTTATTAAAAATGAACATAGAACAAATAAAAAACCTCAGTACTTTCTCTCCATATACACCATTATTATGTAGTTCTGAAGTAATTGTCTGATAAATAAATTCTACTAACTAGGTAGCGAAAATATAAAAATTTAGTAACTAACTCTTTGATCTGTGCCTGGGATATGTGTTGAGTTGTAAAGGGTGCTAATTTTATTTACTTGACAATAAACATGTCTTGTTCAGGAGAAGCTTGCTGATACCTCATAGCCCATTTTTATTTTTTATTTTTATTTCTATTTATTTTTTTTAATTAAAAAAATTTATTTTAATGTTTATTTATTTTTGAGAGAGCATGAGTAGGGAAGGGGCAGAGAGAGAGGAAGACACAGAATCTGAAGCAGGCTCCAGGCTCTGAGCTGTCAGCACAGAGCCCGCTGTGGGCTCGAACTCAGGAACTGCGAGATCACAACCTGAGCCGAAGTTGAACGTTTAACTGACTGAGCCACCCAGGAGCCCCTATTTTTACTTTTTTAATGGCAAATTGACATTTATTGTGGCTCAGTGTCCCTGCTAGGAAGAAGGAAGAAAGTGGGACATTAGGAAGCACAAATCTAGTTCAGAGTTCTTGAAATGGTTTTAGCTTCATGGAGTTAAAATGGCCACAGGATTGTTAGCTCTCATCTTTGTGGAGCTTTATCATTCATAAGGCAAATTACTTCACATATTAGGCTTAAAATTGGAAGGGTAGGTAAGAGTCATTTCTAAGCATTAAATTCATGATTCATAGGACAGCCACGTTTGTCAGCAAGCAGAATAGATAAAGTCCAGACTTACGAATCTTGGAATTAGAAGGAATTTTAGTGACACTTCTGTGAATCATAGTACAGTGAATAAGTTAAATGTGTAGTCTGGATTCACATCGAATACTGAGACAGATGTTTCTTTGTGATGTTCTTTAATCATATCTTATATTTTATTCTTTTCAGACTGGCCCTCACTGCCATAAATAAATTTGAAGAAGCAGTTACAAGTTATCAAAAGGCATTAGATCTTGACCCTGAAAATGATTCTTACAAGTCAAATCTGAAAATAGCAGAACAGAAGTTAAGAGAGGTATCTAGTCCTGTAAGTTATTAATGCCAAGTGAGGGAAATATTTTCTCTCATTCACAATTTATTAGAATCAAATTTTAGTGGTTAGAATAATTCTCAGATATAATTGTTTTACAGACAGGAACTGGATTGAGCTTTGACATGGCTAGCTTAATAAATAATCCAGCCTTCATTAGTATGGTGAGTATATTTCCTTTTCTGCTCTGCTGGCTGTTTTCCATAGAGTTATATGGTTCCCAAACTTGAAGAAACAAATAGGGGAGCTTTTGTAGAGGTGGTGGGGGTAACAGCAGTAGAATGGTCATATAATGCTCTGGCTCAGGTATGGATCTCTTTATGAGAAAGCCATGGATGGACTTTAGGAAGCCCATGGATTCCCTGAAATTATATATAAAAATTTGTATACATGTACGTATATGCATTTTTCTAGAGAGAACTGTTTTTCTTTTTCATCTGATTGGTGAAGGGGTCTGCAAATCTACAAAAGATTAAAAACAACTCTTTTACGTGAAAGTGGCCTTAGGAAGATCCCTAATAATGGAGGTCTGATCTAAGGAGTTTGGCTGTGGTGGTTCCCTAAGCTCTCCTCTCAACATGGTCTGCTTCCTTCCTTTCATAAGAGTTTATTTGAACTTTTAGTATAATTCTCCTTTGTATGTACTTCATCTTACAAAACAACAAATCACTCATGGATCTTTTTGAAAACATATATGTTCTGGTCCAAAATGTGGAAACTCTGATTTCATGGGTCAGGGATATTACCTGGGTAATCTGTAATATTTCTGGCTGAGAATCATTCATTCCACCACATGCCATGCCCTTGGAAGGTTGCGGTACTAGTGTTTGCCTTTGGTTCCTTCAAAAAATGTTGTCATGCATCCACAAAAATCTTCATTTGAGTTGAAATGCATGGAGAGCTCATTCCCAGTGAGTTAAAGAAGTCTTTTGAACATTTAGTAGGTTTGTAGCAATTGGTAGTTGAAATCTTTGTAGACAGTAGTTAATTAGGACTTGCAAATAATTCAGGAACTCTCTTCAAGTCTCAGGATTGAGCCCATCAAATTTAAGTTGGTCTTCCGGTTTACATGTCAACAATTATATGTCTCTTTGTAGGTTTTGTGACATTTTTAAGCATTGTTACTCATTTGCGGGTGTCAGGTTATGCTCTTGAAGCAGGATGTGAAAATGGATTTCTTATACTTTCAGATTTGGTTTAGCCAAAATCTGCTTTGGATGCTGTGCACCAAAGTGAAGTGTTGCAAAAGGTGTGGGTAAAAAACATACTGTGTGACTTGTATAAAGAGTCAGGTTGATAGAGAGTCAGGCTTTTTGGAGAAAGCTATTGAAGTTACAAAGCCCTTTTTCATGTATGAGGGAAGTAAAGGGCTGCCTTCCTCTCTAGCCCACAGAGAAAAGGCTTTTCTGGCCTTCTTAGCTTTCTAAATGGCCCTCAGTTTGGAAGACAGTAGACTGGGGTCTGACATGCCAGCTAAAGAAGGCGGTATGGTTTAGGAAGTAACTGTACTGAAGCCAGTGGAGGGGAGATGTGTTTCCTGTGGACCAAGGTGAGCACATGTGCTCATAAGATAGTCCTGTGTGAATCTGCCCAGAAAGGTTTCCAATACAGAGCCTCAGGACTAGAGGGCTGTGAAGAACCTGGGACTACAGTGTTCTTCATACTGTCCTTCCAGAAAGTTAATTACCTTTTTCAGAGAATGGACGAGAAATGCCCAGATTGGTGGGGGTGGGGGAAGTTTCTGCAGGACCTCAAAAGTGCCGCTATAGAGAACCAGAGTAGTTTTAAACAACTTGCACACCCACTGAGCACAGGTGCAGAACCACTGAGCTAGTACCAGTCATCAAAGAATTTGCCTGCACCTGTGACTCTCTTCCTTCCCACAGAGCCAGGACTCTTGCCTAACAAGCTGGGAGAAGAGGCATAGAGGCACTGTGGTGAAAAAAGAGCAGGCAACTGGCCCACCTCTAGTAGGCCCATGTTTGGGAGGTGAAACGTTTTGCCTGTAAATGAATTTTATGTATTTGGTTATTACAGCGAGCAAGAAGTGAATTCCGGAGGTTGTTTTCTACGTTAGAGTGACTAGAGGACTGCATACTTCAAAGTGGCCAGAAAAGCTCTAGCATCTCCTCTGTATCTCTTCTACGTCCCAGAAACTAGAAGAGGGTGAACTGCTTTTGCAGAATCAGATAAAAAGGTCTGTGAAAGGAGCACCTGGGTGTCTCGTTCAGTTAAGCGTTCTACTCTTGATTTCAGCTCAGGTCATGATCTCACGGTTTGTGAGTTAGAACCCCACATCAGGCTTTGTGCTAACAGCACAAAGCCTGCTTGGGATTCTGTCTCTCTGTGCCCTTCTCCCACTCATGCTCTTTCTTGCTCTCTATCAAAATAAACTAAAAAAAAAAAAAAAAAAAAAGATTGTGAAATGAAATGCTTTATATTTATAGCTTATAAATCCTGGTTTTCCTGCATAATGTCCATAGCACTCATGTGTTGGTACCAGAAGCACCAATCCTGAAACTTAAGGAGAGTTATTGAATTGTTGGCAAGTCAAACAGTTCTCTTTATGGTAATGAGAGCACGTGATGGCTTCTCCCAACACCTTGTTTAGGGTCAGTGAATGAAAAATTACTGTCTACAAAGATTTAGACTCCATTTAAATTTTACATGAACATTGTTGATGGAACAAATTTGAGGCAAAAAAAATTGTTATGCTTTCAAAACGAAAAGTTATACAAGTGAATAGAATTCTCCTCCTACTGTAAGCACAGGAACGATTAATACTGCTGAGCCCCATGGAGCAAGGTCACATCTCCTAGAGTCCTCTTTTGAAGGAGACCCTCAAGGGTAGAAGATTCTTTAGCCATACTTTTAAAGTTTTTATTTTTCCTGTTGGCTTTATTGATCTGGTCAGTAGTAGGAAGTAAACTGCTTAGTTTATTATAGTGTTTGTAACCTCTTTATCCTTGCAATATACTTTCATTGCCATTTTTTTTAGTACTTGTCTATTTTTTACATTCCCACTTTGTTGAGTATGCTAAAACTCTAGAAAATGTTACTATATACTGGTTTTGCTTTCATTCTTTTTTTTTCCAAGTCTGTGTTAAAGACCCATAAATATTAACTGCCTTTAATGGGAAATGCTGCTTTTCAATTCCAGGCAGCAAGTTTAATGCAGAATCCTCAAGTTCAGCAGCTGTAAGTATATTTTCCCTTTCCACCTACCTGCCAGGTTCCTAATTTGAGCACATCACCTCCAAAATGATAAGTGATAAATGATAGATGAATGCCAATTAGAACTGATAGCCATGCACATTTGACCTGACTTCCTACACAGGGCAGGTATATTTAGCTGATTTCTCCTTAGTCTGCTCGTTAAGAATATATACCAATCCTAGTGATCTATCTTTTGCCTATTCTAGAATGTCAGGAATGATGACAAATGCCATTGGGGGACCTGCTGCTGGAGTTGGAGGCCTAACTGACCTGTCTAGCCTCATCCAAGCGTAAGTGTTACTTAAATACAAATAGTAAAAAAGTTTGTTTTACAGCTTGCCTCTAAAGTGAGAGGACCAGGGTTTCCTTTTTAAAATTTTCTTTCACTGTTCTTATCAGTGGCCTCAGTAGTTATGCAATCTAGAGAAGTTTATAAATTGGAATTTTCAGACTGAAGGGCAGAAATCCAGAAGATCTGGATCCATGAAAAAGTTTTCTGGCAGATTTGAATAGCTACTCAAGGATGTAGATATAAGTCAAATATCTACTTAAAGAATGTATTAACTTATTAATTTAGGTGTATCTAAAAATCACATATTACATATATTAATGTTCCAACAATGTAGGAAACCATTTCATTTGAACTTTTCAGTGCATGTCATCACTAAAGATACTTTTTGCATCTTCTCGTTACTTGAGCGCACTACCTTCACTTCCACCCAAGATACTTTTTTTTTAGTGTTTATTTATGTATTTTGAGATAGAGCAAGCATGTGAGTGGGGGAGGGGCAGAGAGAGAGACAATCTCAAGCAGGCTCTGTCAGCACAGAGCTCAATTGAGGCTCGATCTCCCAAACCGTGAATTCATGGCCTGAGCTGAAATCAAGAGTTGGATGCTTAAGCGACCGAGCCACCCAGGTGCCCCAAGATACTCTACTCTTTGAATTGATTTTTCAATCTGTGTGTCATGTTGTCACTGGAAATGTTATATGAAGACACAAATAGCATTTCCTTTTTTTTTTTTTCAATATATGAAATTTATTGTCAAATTGGTTTCCATACAACACCCAGTGCTCATCCCAAAAGGTGCCCTCCTCAATACCCATCACCCACCCTCCCCTCTCTCCCACCTCCCATCAACCCTCAGAGCATTTCCTTTTTTGATCACAACCATGTTACCCCGCTTAGAATAGTGCATTTTTACAGTGATCTTTAAGTGGCATGATTATAGTGATATGTAACACTTGTAATTGAGGGTTACACACTCAGGAATTTGTATTACATTTCTTTGCCTTTGTAAAAATCAGTTCTCTTAGGTGACATATAGGTGACCAGAATGGGTATGACACCTATCATACCTGATGACAAGAGAAATTCCTTGCCTTGTATTTGAGCACATACAATGAAAGCATGTACTTTTCAGCCCTTAGCTTGTCGTGTGGATTGTATGCATTTCAGGGAGTCACTTTTTAGCATGGGTGTTTTGTTCCTTATAAAGAACACTGTGCTGTAATAATGCTGTATGGAGGCATTAGTAAACTTGAAGATACTAAAGCCATGATTCTAAAACTTGTTTTTATAGAAAAGCTTCCCTCTGAGTAATACCCACATCCTTTGCACTTCTTTTCGCATGGGTATTATGTGACTGGAAATTCCTAATTCATACCACTTTGCCTCTTTACTACAGGGGACAGCAGTTTGCTCAGCAGATACAGCAACAGAACCCTGAACTTATAGAGCAACTTAGAAATCACATCCGGAGCAGATCATTCAGCAGCAGTACTGAAGAACATTCCTGACTTGACCAGGGACCCTAGCCCAGAGCACAAATGATTATGGCTCTTAAATGTTTGCTGTAGATAGTGGCCAAAACAAAGACACCTAAAGAATCAATCTGTCTAGATGATAGGTTTATCATAAACAGACTTGAACATGACTCCTTTGTAAACAAATGATCATTAGCCCTGTTGAGTGCTAGTATAGTACTGAACAGGGTTCCATTTTCAAATCAAATCATCATCATCATATTTGTATATTAGACCTAATAGCAGAGTATATTTATTGAACAGTAGCGCTGTGTATTGGCAAGTTCTCTAGCTCCAAACTCCCTTAAGCAGACTTTTTTGAAAGATGGGGATGACCAAGAGGAAAGGTTTCTCATGCTGATTCAGGAGAAATATACGGCCATGGAACAGCATGTTTGGAGAGAAGAAATTTGTTGCCTAGTTTTAGCTCTGATAGTGCTATCAGTACTGAATATCTATCACAGGGGCCAGTACTGTCCTTAATGCTGCTTGCTCTGATGGGGAACAAGGAGTACTAAGAGCTGGTGAGAAGCAGCATTTGGTGCAAGGGTTGTTTTGAAATGAAAAATAGATGCTGTGAATGTACAGAAGGTGAAAGTAGGATGTTCAGGTTGTTTGCATAGTTCTTAACCAATCTTGCCTGCAGTTTGATCTTGATAACGTTAGCATGGCCAATTACTCTAAGTACATAATCAAATACATTTAGAAATCCTTAATGGTACTGGTTAGGTCCATTGTATAACTATTCAATTTAACTAGCACAATTTCCCCAATGGTGACCTTACCATGGAAACTCTTAAATATATTTACATTTAAATAAGCCAGTGGTTTGATTCTCAAGTTAAGGATTTTCTAAGTGGCATTTAATTATGTACCTATAAATACTGATTTTTTAAAACTAATTATTTGATGGATTATAAAAAGCTTCTGTCACTAACATTGCTTGTTCATATAAACCTTTGCTATAATTTGGCTTGGCATGTTGCTTTTATGCTTCATCTTAATTTGATGCAATGTGAACATAACAGGGGACTTAAAATATTTTATTGACATCAGATCATAGTAGTTAATGAAGACATATGGCATTAAGTATTAATGGCATGACTCTACAGTGATGAGAGACCACTTTAACTAGAATTTTTGTTAATTATGAAATTGGTAAAGTTGGGTGAACACATAATCATTTCACGTGTTGTGAGAGAAAACTGAAAAGTTAAGTAATATAAAATTAACTCAGTAATACTCATGATGATGAAGGCCTTACTATAACTGTTCTCCTCAAAAGACTAATAATGTGGTATCTACAAGGTTAAAAATCAACTCTTCCTTTCTTTCCTCTTGTGAGATTAGAACAGTGGTTCTGTAATTTCACTGTAAGAATTAAAAATGCAGATCCAGAGCCACACTTTCCATTTTTATTTAATAGGTCCTATAGTAATGCCTAGGAATCACCATTTTAAACAGCATCCTACACGGTTCTGATGTAGGTCTAAGGACTCTAATTTAGAGTAACGGTAAGTTAGAGATTTCTCCTCAGACCAGCAAATACCTCACTGCCTGTGCTCAGCTTACAGGGAAAACCCATAGGAATCTACAGTCTGGCCAGAGAAGAGCAGGACTTAAATTTTAGGCCCTCTGAATTCAATATCCTGTATTCCATTTAAACCAACTTTATTGTTCATGAGGTTAAATTCAACTCCTAGTGTTCAAGCATAATACAGAATGAAGTACTAACTATTCACATGAAAGGACTGTGCTGAAAACAAAAGTGAAACCTGATCCACAATTAAAAATTAGCTACTCTTGGGGTACTTGGCTGGCTGAGTCCCTATAGCATGTGACTCTTGATCTCAGGATCATGAGTTCAAGCCCCACGTTGGGTATAGAGCTTACTTAATTAAAAATAGCTACTCTTATCCAGTGGTAAGAGAAAGTTTCTAGCAAAACTATCTTGAGTATATTAAAATGCTTTTAGATCATTAAAACTGGTAAGCCTTTAGTTGACTATGAAAATCGAGAAAATGCAAATCAACAGTACCAAAAGTGAAAGAGGGGATATCACTGCAGCCCTCCAGACTTTAAAGGGTAATCAGAAAATACAGTGACCATCTAGGCCTATATATTGGACAACTTACATTAAACACACAAATTCCCTGTAAGATAAAAGCTACCAAAGCTCAGTAAGGAAATAGATAAATCCCCCAGCAGAGCAAGCTATAGGCCCAGATGATTCCAATGGTAAATTCTGCCAAACACTTAATGGAAGCAATACTATCAATTCTACACTATCAGAAAACAGAAAAAGAGAAAACACTTCTGACTCATTTTATTTAGCTATTACTATTACTCTGATACCAAAATCAGACCAAGGCATTATAAGGAAAACCATTTTAAAACAATGTCTTGATTTGCTAATATCTTTAGTTGGGACAGCCATTCTTTTACATGTAGAGCTGGTGTATTTCTTCCATTTCAACTTTCTGATCTGTTTCTTGGCTGATATACCACCTATAACAAATTCACTGTAGGTATCTGTCCACTTACCTGGATTTTTCCTCTCCAGATACCTTCATCACTTTGGAATCATTGCATTGCAAATTATTTCAAGAAAGTTTTGTGTAGTTGGACTGTGCTAAGTAATTATAAGGAATGCCCCAAATACTATACTGGCTGGTGTGGAACAAGAAAACAATGAATCTTTATATACATTCCCCTTAGGAATGACTGGCTTCTATTAACCACATTTCATTGTTGTAGCTATAGCAGTTATGATGCTATGTAAAACCTAAAAGGTCCTTTTTATGCAAATGATTTTCATTTAATATATCAAATTGTTTATCTAATTTTTATAATATGATTTAAACAGATCCCTTCCAAGATGACGTTATCTAACCTTTACTTAAGGAATGGACGATGTTTATCATAAAAAGAGAGTTTACAATTAGATCAAATTATATAGCAGATTCCAAAAGACCATTATATGTTACTTTTAAAATCTGGAACAATGAAACACAAGGTTCAGTCATGAGAGGATACTTGAAAAGCAATCACAATACACAGTGACTATCAAGTCTTATCATTTAATCAGTCTTACTCATTCTGGAAGACAGACTTCAACTTTACACTGCTTTTACTTTATTTTGCACAGATTTCATTATTAGTGCAACTTAAGGGGCAAATCTCATTCTGAATATAGCTTTCACTTTGGACCAAATAATTTGTCATGGCAATAAATAATTATGCATTTAAGAAAAACAAATTTTTGTATTTGACTTAATACCTCTAACAGTTAAGTGATTCTATATACGTTCTTGAATTTCAACTTACCAAAATAAGTTTTTATTTAACAGTATAAGCTTTTGTTGTCCTTACAAAATATTGAAACTTACTATATTCATGTTGCAAAGTTGTTTACAATCTTTTTTTAAAAAATGTTTTTATTTATTTTTGAGAGAGAGAGCAAAAGCGGGAGAGGGGCAGACAGAGAGGAAGACACAGAATCCAAAGCAGGCTCCAGGCTCTGAGCTGTCAGCACAGAGCCTCACATGGGACTTGAACTCACAGACCTCGAGATCATGACCTGAGCTGAAGTTGGACACTTAACCGACTGGGCCGCTCAGGAGCCCCTCAAAGTTGTTTACAATATTAACTTTCTCACTGTTTTGTTCCTGACATAAGTAAATCAGTGTGATTACATCTAGAGATAGTTTTGTAGTAGTAATGCATGACTTAGAGTTCAAAATCAAATATCAGAAGGTAGAAATCCTTTCAATATGCCTTATGAAAATAAGTCACTTGTTTTTCAATATGAAAAAAGCCCAGGACTTTCTGGCTTTGAGTTAGAAAATTATCAGGTTTCTTAGTTAAAAGTTAATAGAATAATCAACAATCCAAGAAATTAAGCCAATTCTGATCTGCTGTTAGTAACTGAAATTTAGATCTGTTTATATCTACATACAAACAGATACATACAAATATAGTAACTTTGAAAACACTAGGAGAACTCATACTGTGTTTGCAATAAAGGTTACACAGGGACTACTCTAGTTGTTTTATTTACTTATTATTTTTACTATAGTTTTCAACTTTTTCTGCTGACTGAGGAGTTAGGGGAAAAATGGACTAATTGAAAAGTTTTAAATAAAGTATTATAATAATCTAAAGTTTTAAGAAACAGTTCTATATTCTAAGTCAAGGTCAGCAAACTATGGCCTGCGGGCCAAATCTGGCCAGCTGCCTGTTTTTTTAAATACTGCTGTGCTCTTTTTGCCTACTGGCTGCTCTCCTACTATAACAGCAGAGCTAAGAATTTTCAACAGAAACCACATTCCCTGCAAAGACAAATATTTAGTATCTGTCCCTTTACATAAAATGTTTGCTAACCCCTGTTCCAGATACTTGCTAGGGGTAAATGGCCTCAAATACAGAGCTTTTGGAGAACAAAGTCCAGTGGTGAGAAATGAAATCAAATAGGAGATGTATAGAAAATGTACAAATATTCTTTTAGAATATAACTCATAAGATACAATCAGTAGATGGCTGTTTTCAAAACAAATATTTAATATTTTAACTTTTGCAGGAAAGAAATTTAAATAATAGTTACTTATTTTTGTTGTAGACTCAATCATTTCACAAAGGTGACAGAAATACAGAAAGTTCTGTTAAACTCAATGAAAAGCAGAACACTGGAAATTTTCTTCAGCTCTCCACTTTGATGGCCGAAGATACCACACAGACCTGTGCGATGTCATCATATTCATATGTTCTCTTTAAGAACGTGTCAGTTAGTCTTAAGCCGGAGACACTCTATTGAGAGAAAGATACCGGTGTAAAGTTTCATTCATTGGTAATTTATCAGAGGAAAAAAATGGAAATAGTAAATGACCACTGGTTAACAGTCCCCAAATACTGAAAAGATAGCGCACCTGCAGTCCCTGTACTGAAGACAGGAGAGTAAGGGCAAGGCAGAGAGAGGAACTTGGATGTAGCTTTCCAAGCTGTCTTCCTGAAATGCCACACCAGTGGATAGAATTGGTATTGCACATTTCCAAAACCAGATCCATAGTCCTTTCACTGCTGGAGGAATCAGAAAGACAGGAATAAATCTTGTTCCTTTCACAAAGCGGTTCTGTGATATTTCTTCCACTAGTGCCAATGAAATTTGTTTTCGGGGTGTCCAGAAGAATAAAAGTGGAATCAGAAATAAAAAGCTATAATGTCGTTTTTATTTCACTTGAGACAATCAGGAAAATGAAAGATATGGCGTCTTCTAGGGTTTAAAGCACTGAGACTGATCTGCCTGTCTGGATATAAGCCTTCTGGTTCTATTATTGAATCCTGGCTCCCTGGTGCTGATCTGTTGGCAGCTTTGCCATTTCTCTGGGAAACTTCCAGACATCTGTGTCTCACCTTGTTGCTATGCTTCCTTCCTATTTCTGTTAAGTATTCTACAGGAAAGACAAAGATAAACTGAGCCTTTTGCTATTTAATCTATGTTCCTTTACCCTGCAGGTAAAACGACAGACAAGATTTCTAAGTAAATACTATCCACGTTTGTTCAGTGTTCATGTGAAAAGACTGCTTCTGCTTATAACTGATAGCACCAGTTTAGCTTAAAACATGTAAAGTTAAAAATAACTTTCAATGAAGGTATACACTTTTTTTTTTTTTTTTTTAATTACCAAAGGCTCATAGTAAAAAATAGTCCTCTGGCTCTACCACCATTTCTGACCACACTCAACTGTTTGACCTCTTTTTATCCTCTCATAGTTGGCTCCATATTTTAAATATTTATTTAAATTGCAATTTATACATTCTTTCACATACTCATTTAATGATATTTAGCTTTATATGTATCTATCTCTGCAACAAACATTTGAAGTATCCATTATGTGCCATAGACCAGGTTAGATGCACTACATGAATTTTGTCAGTACATTTCACAAAAAGCCAGTTACTGTATATTGTGTGTATGTGTCTGTGTGTAGGTGGGTGGCAGTGGTGGGGGTCCTATTTTTATAGATAAGGAAACTGAAGATCTAAGAAACAGGTGGTTTTTAGAAAACTTCAATCACCTAACATGAATTTTATTTTTTACAGTGGTTTGTCATTTGGTCATTGGTTTGCTATACCTCAAAAAATTTAAACAAAAAATCCAAAAGCACACTTATACAGAAAGGGTTTTCACCCCATGTGAGTTGCTGTTTACTGAACTCCAATGACATGGCAGGCAGTGCATTTACAATGCTAGGGAAGACATGGTCCCTTCTGTTGAATAATGCACAATTTAGTAAAGAGAAACTAAAAGCCACAGCAATACATGAGTGTCACTAAAAAACTATATTAAAATTTGCTGTGACAGAAAGGAATGATTAACCGTGTGGGAGGGTCACTAGCTTCAGAGGGAGGGAGTATTTTTATAATTGTCATGGATGGGTATTTCCTATATCAAAGTTGGAATGGATATGGAATTTTAAAAGATTATACATTCAGACTATGTGCATTGGGATTCATCACTGCAATACTATCAAAGTGCCACAACGAATAATACATCCCAAGTAGAAATAGAAGTTGTACCAAAAGTGATAGGACTGGACTTTAATCCTCAGTTTTGTTGGCTTCAAAGCCCTGTGCTCTTTGCATCCCAATAGCTAGATTATACTCTCTATTATAAGGCTCTATTTTCCAATCTATAATTAAGTGACCCCTTGTATTAAATTCGTGACAAATTACTTTCTTAATACTAAAGATAAAATCCAGGTATAAGTATGCCTCAGAAAAATCTATCTTACAATGTTAAATCTGTAATGTATCATTCCATCAGAATGTACTAGTTTATGTTTTAATAATCTGAAGTGTGAGGAAGTGCAAAAAATGAAAACAGCATGGGCTCTCAAGTCAAATACACCTGGTTTCAAATTCCGGCCCCATCTTTTCTAGCTCTCTCAGCTTGACTAAGTTACTTAACCTCTGAATTGGCTTTGTATTACATAAAATGTGAATAATTCGTATCTACCTCGTAGGGTACAATGCATGAAGGAAATAAAATACAGAAAATGCCTAATAAAGTAAGACCTCAAAATATGTAATACATACAGTTAGCAGATGAAGAACTTTACAGTATTCAACATCAACCTCAGAGAAGGCTGTTTGTCAAGGAGAAACTTAAGAGAGCATAGTCAAAAGATTTTAATTCTCTTTGATGCAGGCGAGGGGGAAAGGACACCCATCCAGAAACACTGCCATTACCTGCAGTTTGTTATTTTACAGGTAATATGAAAAGGTTCTTCTAGGTTTACAGTATCAGGGATTGCCTCCAAAGACAACCTAACGTCTCCATAACCTGGAGCCTAGGAGAAAAAGCAACACAGTTAGCACACATCTATTAACAAAACTTTCCCACTTCAATAAAGGTGCCACATCAGCAAATTCATTCAACAGTTGTGGATCTCCAAGCTGATGTTCAGGAAAAATAATTCACAGTCATTCTAACTTCTTTTTTCTTTTTTTTTTTTTTTCATCCTAACTTCTTTTGCTGCCATTGATTGCCTGTGGAATAATACTATGGACTCTGACTGTGTTTGCTATAAATACTTCATGTTCAGTAGAGTTCAAATGAATCTCAGAGGTAAAAACTCAGTAAAGAAATTTCAATAGGTCTGCTCTTAAAGGGATGCTTTCCAAAGATCCTGCAGCTTATACATATATAACTCTAAAAAGAAGGTTATTGCCTAAGCAGAAAAAGTAAGATTGTCTTGAAAAGATCCAGGAAAAAAATACATGTCTGTTCACAAGACACTCAAGCAGGGAAAAGACCACAGAAGCATCAAAGCCTGGAACATCCATGGCAAGATGATAGCTAATGCTGTATTTTATTTTATTATTTTTATTATTATTTTTTTTTAACTTTTTAATGTTTAGTTTTGAGAGAGAGAGACAGAGCACAAGCTGGGGAGGGGCAGAGAGAGAGGGAGACACAGAATCTGAAGCAGGCTCCAGGCTCTGAGCTGTCAGCACAGATCCAACATGGGACTCGAACTCACGCACCATGAGATCATGACCTGAGTCGATGTCAGACACTCAACCGACTAAGCCACCCGGGCTTCCCTTAACTGCTATATTTTAAATTAGGTCCAGTGAAAATCTTTCTTTTTCCAATTATTACCTGACATAGTGAAAGAAAAGTAATTTTTAAATAATATATCACAGCAGTTAATATTCAGCATAAAGGGATGATTCTGTAGCATAGTCTCACTAGCACAAAAGAAAGAAGATTGGGAGCCATCCCTGCTTTAAAAGCAGAAATTAGGAAAAGTATCCAAATAATGCTTATAAGACAACCTTAATGGAACTCACTCTCTGAATTTTAGATGACTCGGATTCTAAAAATCTTTTAAAAAGTCTGAACTGAGTTGGTGAATGTAGTAAGTCCAAGAGTTGCAGAACACTGAAAAAAAACCTTTTATGTAGTGGAAGTCAGATGAACAGTGAGCATGAAATACTACAGGAGGGAAAAATTGGTAAGTAGTAATTTATTTTCTGTTTAGTAGAGTAACAAATCATGTATTATGGATAAATTAATATTTGAACATTTTTCATCCATCTCACTATGAATTTTCTACCTAGAAATCAGTAAAATTATTAGTCTTTTATCTCTTATTCACTGGTAATAATAATACCTTTTACAAGTGCTGATTTTTAGTAATACACCTAGGAAAATTTAAGTTGGTCTATCTGCCCCTCCCATCCCCCAAAACCCCCTCCAGTGTTTTTTACAGACTCACCATTCGTTGAAGTTGGCTGGTCTGTAATCTTCCCCTTTCACCTAGATTTGTTTTCCACACTATATCCAGTTTTCCAATTACTGTTACTCCTTTAATGATGCCTGCTTTTTCTGCAAACTCCTTCTTGGGTTTTAGGCAGTACAAATACTGGCGTGTATCCATTGGTTGCAAATAAGCTCTTGACCCAAATGTAGTTACACTGAGACGGGTGGAGAGAGAGAGATGGAGAAAATTCTCTAAAGTCTTAAAAGAAAAACCATGGCTGTGATTTTTCTTCTGGACGGGAACTGCATGATTTACCATTTCAACACAAATGAAAAAGGACTTGAACTGAGAAGATTTACTTTTCTTTAAATGTTTCAGTTGATATGGAAAACCTTTAGTTCTTTCTTTATAACAGAATGCAATATATTACCTAAAATACTGGATATGTATCAATTAACTGAAAAAATGTGACAGAAATCAGAACCTAAAGTATCCTGTCCCTTTTTCTAAAATTATATCAAGAAACATACCACTGTAAACTAAGTGATCATTTGTAAAATGAACCAAAAGATTAGGGAAAGAATGAAGTTACTGTTTTCCTCAGTGGGGATATGGGAGGCTACAAACTTTACTCAATTTAACCACCATAATAAGATAGAAGTAAATTTTTCATCGATGAACAAAATCAGTTACTTTCTGCAGTGATTACCTTCTTACCCACATTAATATCAACTTTGTATTTATTTATTCTTCCTCTTTTAAATTATCTATAGAAAGACATATATATTTCATTTCTGCAAAAAAACTTACATTGTCTCTTCCTATGTCCACTCCTTTTAATGTTGAGAGAATATTCTTAAAACTCATCCTTCATTTTTATCCTTTCTAGCCTCTCCATCATTTCTTCCCATGCCTCAGTTTTATCATATGCAGGAAAGGATGAAGAGTTTCATATTTACCTCACTGAATTATTATAAAAATTACAAGACTATGTTTCAAACAGTAAAACATAAAATGCAAATGGCTAGGATCTTTATCATTGTATGTGGAAGGAAGAATGAGTGGGTGAAGCACAGGAGATTTTTAGGGCAATGAGAGTATTTTGTCTAATACAGCAGTGGGGGCTGAATGTCATTACATTTGTCAAAACCCACAAAATGTATGACACAAAAAAATGAACCCTCAATGTGAATTATGGACTGTAATTAATAAAAGTGTCATCAATTCGGCTCATCAATTGTAACAAATGTGCCACATTAAAACAAGATGTAAAAACTGGGAACTATGAGCAGGGACAGGGGCATGTGGGAACTTTGCTTTCTAATCAATTTTTCTGTGAACATAAGACTTAACTAAGAAAAATAAAGTCTATTGATTAAAAGGAAAATTATAAACCACCCAAGAGTAACAAATGTTAGAAAAGTTCAGATACTTCAAAATAAAAACAAACACTTCATATTTACCATTCTCCAGCTTGGCTGACAGAATTTAATTCTGCTACGTTGTACATTATAGATGGCTCCAGTGAAACTTTCTCCATAAACATGGGTGAGGTTGTAATATTCTGAATCTGGGCTTCGAGAAATACTTCATCAGTCTGGGGACATGAAAAAAATATCCACCAAAGTGTAATGGTATTTAAAACATTTACCTCAACAAAAATATCTGATCTATACGAAGAAAAAATATTAACCACAAATGTGATTAGTTCATGCCTGCAAATTAAAGTTATCATAATTAATGCAAGAAAAGAAATCTTCACCCTAACATAATTAACAGGGGCAAAGTCAAGTGTTAGTTAACTGATAACTTGTCAAACAATGGATGGGGGATAACTATATTTTTTTATCAACATCCAAAAATAGTTCTTTAACTGGAATTTCAATGACAAATATCCTAAATCTTCTAGTAACTCATTAAAATGTTAAACTGTGATTTAGTAGTATGCATATACCTATGCATCTATGATTTTAGTGATATGTTAATAGAATTAGGTCATTATAATATTCCATCATATCATTAATATAGTTTCAGTGGTCATATTTTTTCAATTTAGAAAGTATAAGTACCACCAGTACAAAGAATAGTCTATTTTATAATCATATAGGATTTAACTTTTTGAATAAAGCAGTTTGTTAGCAGTCATTAGTGATTTCTTGGTTTATTTTACACATATATTTAGGGCTGAAAAAAAGGATATGAATTATACCTGACTATCGTAGAGCTTTTAAATCAAACATAAGGTATTTTGTAGTCTTAGTGACAAATTTGAAAACTAATGCTATTCAGCAATATTTTTATGAATGGGTAATTTAAATATGTATTTTTATATAAAATTTTTATTCCTAAAATTTAGGCATTGAAATTTAGATTATTTATGCAAACATCCTTCTTTTTATGTGATTTGGATTTTTTGTGTGCATAAATGAAGGATAACAGACAACTTGGTTCATTTGTGAAACAAACCTGTCTAAAAAATGATATAGCATATTCAATAATTACTTTGTTCAAACGTTTCAAAGTAATATATATATACAGAAAGAAAAAAAAATAAACTATGACCCCGAAATTTGGCACTTAATGTAACTTTTTATATATTAAATCCAGGTAAATGGAAATCATTTGTAAAAATATAATGATGAAGAATATAATATAAAGCATTATTATGTAAACTAAAACAGATTCTTTAGTTCTTGGCACATGTGCTCAAGTGAAAATAGAAATACAATGACTTATCAGTTTAAAAGAATGTACCACTCATAGCTATTATTCTGTTACTTTTTCTCAGAATATGGTAAATATATCCCATCAATCCATTGCTTTAAAAAAAATAACCATAGACCCACATTTCAAATTTAAAAATGCAATTTTCTGCTTAAATTTAGGAAGAACTTAGATAAAATGAAAGAAAAACAAGCAGCATAATGGAAAATTAAGTTAGTTTGAACAGTTAGTATAAAGTCATTTGACATTTGGAAAATTAAGAATTCTGTGCTACAGCAGTCGATGTTGTTATTATGTAAGTCACATATTATAAGCAAATGCCGCTTATATTAAACAGAAATTTGAAAATATGACTTTAGCCAACTTGGGAAAATTTGATATTCTTCTGTTTGCTAATGTCAAAGGGCCAACTTTACCTGACCCAGACGTAAAACTAAAACCACTATGCATTTGAAGATGAAAAAATTTCAACTAGAGTTTACTCAAAAAATTATAGTAAAGAACCTTACAGGAAGTTGTTGAAAATCCCAAGTCTATTTTAAACAAAGTTAACATGCCTCTTTTAAAAAAACACCCAAAGGAAAAACACTAAAAGTGAGAGCATAACTGTTTCAATATGACAATTTAATCTTCCATCTAATTTTTTTCCCACAGAGTAAGACAACCAATATGATGTAAAAAGTACAAATTATCTACCTCTTTTAAAGTCATATAAGTGGTATTCACAACTAACTTTGTTTTTCCACTATGTTTTGTACAGAGAGATTAATTAGGCAGAGTCAAAAAGTGGTAAGTAAGAAAAGCATATAAATTTATAATAAAAAATCAAATTACCACAGAACTGAGGTCACTCTAATGGAAAAATAAAAAAGAAAAATTAGAAAAATCAGAATTAAATGTTAAAGAAAAAGAATAACTAACTTTAAATAAAATGCATTTCTGCATTTTTTAAAATTTATTAAACAAGACAGCATTAGTAAAACAAGGAAGTAAACAGAAAGTAACACAGAAATATGACAAATCATTTTTCTAAAGAGGGGAAACTGCTATGGTTAAATGAATAGAGAAGAACACGGTGAATATTTAAACACAAGCAAATATTCAAGGACACATTTGGGCGACAGAGAGGTATATTCCATGCCTTGCAGTTCTATAAATACGTTACCTATACTGTTATTTTTCATTGATAACTTAGAATGGTTATACATTATCATCCACATCACAGGTGATATATACTGTACAGCTTCTCCTAAATTTGTCTAATAATAGAAGCATTTTTTCAAGGACCATCTTAAGTGATTAGAGTTCTATGCATTATACTTCAAGAAATGCTGGGCTAGATCACTTCTGAAAACTGAAAGTTTATTGTCTTCTTGTTAATATATTTCATAGTTTGTCTCGTTTTCATATATATTTCTAAGGCTACTTATTTATCAAGGGCCATCGTAGATGTTGCCTTTTTCATCCAACCCATAGCTAAAAATACTTTTTCACCTCTTGATGTTCTGAGTCTAAGTACACTTTATGATCTGGGGGATGGTGCTTACACTGTGGTTTTGTCATGTTTATTTCCTCTACCAAATCTAAGTACCATGAAGACTGGGAAGATGTCAAGTTTATATTTATTTCCCTTTAGGACCTGGGATAGAGCTCTATACCCAGCAGGTGACCAAATGTTTGAATCCTGGTTTCTTTTTTTTTCTTTTTTCTTTTTTTTTTTTTTTTGTTTTTTTTTGAATCCTGGTTTCTAATGTCACTATTCTTCTTTCCCATTTTAGAAGACTACAACAAAGTTTCTCATAAAATTTGTTTTCCTTTAGGTGATTCACATACTACTAGAATTATTAGAAACAATGTGAAAAACATGTTCGAGACAAATGTGGTGCTAATAAAAGTCAATGTGTAAGAACTATGGCACATGGAATACTGAGTACTTAGTGAAGAATATACATATTTGATGGAAGGATACAGTCTCATCAAGGGATTAGTAGATGTTTAAAGAGTTAACATCTCTTTATCGTGGGTAGGGGAGTTGGAATACTACATGTGTTCTGTCTTTCTGGTTTACTGTAATACTGTTGATTAATTATAGTATAGCTATAATACTGAATATCTTAGAGACCCTAAAGATTCTATTTGTTCACTCCTAGTTTTTTTTATGTGTTTATTTATTACTGGGGATGGACAGAAAGAGAGGGAGACAGAGAATATGAAGCAGGCTCCATACTGTCAGCACAGAGCTGGATGCGGGGCTTGAACTCACGAACCGTGAGATCACTACCTGAATTGAAATCAAGAGTCGGACACGTAACCAAATGAGCCACCCAGGTGCCCCTTCACTCCTAGTTTTTAAAGATATCTCTATTTTGAAAGCAGGAAAAGACCTCTCTGACCTCAGCCGTAGCAATCTCTTACTCGACACATCCCCAAAGGCAAGGGAATTAAAAGCAAAAGTGAATTACTGGGACCTTATGAAGATAAAAAGCTTCTGCACAGCAAAAGAAACAACCAACAAAACTAAAAGGCAACCAACGGAATGGGAAAAGATATTTGCAAATGACATATCGGACAAAGGGCTAGTATCCAAAATCTATAAAGAGCTCACCAAACTCCACACCCGAAAAACAAATAACCCAGTGAAGAAATGGGCAGAAAACATGAATAGACACTTCTCTAAAGACATCCGGATGGCCAACAGGCACATGAAAAGATGTTCAACGTCGCTCCTTATCAGGGAAATACAAATCAAAACCACACTCAGATATCACCTCACGCCAGTCAGAGTGGCCAAAATGAACAAATCAGGAGACTATAGATGCTGGAGAGGATGTGGAGAAACGGGAACCCTCTTGCACTGTTGGTGGGAATGCAAATTGGTGCAGCCGCTCTGGAAAGCAGTGTGGAGGTTCCTCAGAAAATTAAAAATAGACCTACCCTATGACCCAGCAATAGCACTCCTATGACTTTACCCAAGGGATACAGGAGTACTGATGCATAGGGGCACTTGTACCCCAATGTTTATAGCAGCACTCTCAACAATAGCCAAATTGTGGAAAGAGCCTAAATGTCCATCAACTGATGAATGGATAAAGAAATTGTGGTTTATATACACAATGGAATACTACGTGGCAATGAGAAAGAATGAAATATGGCCTTTTGTAGCACCGTGGATGGAACTGGAGAGTGTGATGCTAAGTGAAATAAGCCATACAGAGAAAGACAGATACCATATGGTTTCACTCTTATGTGGATCCTGAGAAACTTAACAGAAACCCATGGGGGAGGGGAAAGAAAAAAAAAAAAAAAAGAGGTTAGAGTGGAAGAGAGCCAAAGCATAAGAGACTCTTAAAAACTGAGAACAAGCTGAGGGCTGATGGGGGGTGGAAGGGAGGGGAGGGTGGGTGATGGGTATTGAGGAGGGCACCTTTTGGGATGAGCACTGGGTGTTGTATGGAAACCAATTTGACAATAAATTTCATATATTAAAAAAAAAAAAAAGATATCTCTATTTTGAAAGGTTCAGAATTTTACTAAAACTTTTTTAGCTGACGTTTGTTGGCAAAGATTACAGATCATATAAATGTTAACTGAAAAAGGCAACAAACACAATTGGTACTATGATTATGAAAAGAGAATATTAAACACAAATGAGTAAAAACTGAAAGACGACATGGATTAATGAAAAGCCCATTACTTTTTGGTGTGGTCAAATTGTGGATTTTTTTCCCCTTCCTTTTGGGGGAGTATATCACTTTTATAATATTATTCATGGAATAACTAGTAATTTAAAAAACTATGCAAATCACTGTGAATATTAGTGTTATAAAACTATTTGCCAAGTATCTTACTGTACCACCACATTTTCATCAAAGGAAGCCTAAAACCGCTTAATATGTGCCTTCCTACAACCCAATTATAGGAAAAAAGACCCACATACAGCCCTATTTGTTTCTAATTTTCAAACATATGTGTTCTAACAGAATAGTTACCCATCTCCCTCATATTATGGATGAAATCTTTCCCGGCAAAATGATAAATTAAGATCACTTAAAATTCACCAAGCTGAATAGCTATACTATAATTAATCAACAGTATTCTAGTAAAACCAGAACATGTATGTAGTATTCCAGCTCCCCTACCCATGAAAAAGAAATGTTAACTCTTTAAATATCTAGTAATCTCCTTGATGAGACTGTATCCTTCCATCAAATATGTATATTCTTCACTAAGTACTCAATAATCCATGTGCATTTGTAATTCTGCTAGGAATGCCTTCACTACTTTGACACTTTTATGTTTCCAACGGGTTACTTCCAAACCCTCCCTCTAGTTCCCCTCCTCATCTTCCCTGAACACTACTCTAAAATCTCAACCCCAGACTTCCTATAGCACATCTTTTTGTATCATTCACTTTAGATTCACTATATATACTATATTAGATAGTTTTATTATTTTATGCACTTTTTTTCTTTTCTCCTAATAGGGCTTTACTGCAGGTCAGGTTCCTTATCTTAGGCATCTTTTGGTATGTCCAGTAGTACAAACTTTATATTGAATAAAAACTCAGATGTTGATGGTAAAAATACATAGGAAATTTGACATATGACTGTAAATTTCTGATCATGTGGCTTAGAGGAATAAAGATATAATTTTCATTTCAAAATACTGTAAATGTTTTTGAATTTATCACTGTGGTATGAAAGATCTGTTTTTTGCGGGAGTAAGGGACCTATTAGGAAATCTGCTTTTTGTGGAACTTTAGAAGCCAAGATAAAGTAGAATTTTTAAAAGGAAATCCAAGCAATAAGACATTTCTCCTAGGCAAAGTCTATTTTATCTCTTTTATTAGGACAGAAGATATCTTCTATTCTAAAAGTTACATATTTCTATATTTTTGCCAAACCCGTTTCTCCCAAAAAGTATTTCAAGCCATTCACTGAATTTAATAATCAAACTGTAGCTAACACCCTAATTTTCCAGGGCAAAGAATTTAATTTGATGAGCTCTATTTGTCAATATTTTCCATGAACATTAAATCTTTTTTGCAGGGTTAGATCAACTACTTCAATTTTATGATACCAGAATCACACTCTAAATATTGAACAAATTGCTAATGTTTTTAGACAGTAA
Organism: Panthera uncia; assembly: GCF_023721935.1. Lineage (NCBI taxonomy): Eukaryota > Metazoa > Chordata > Mammalia > Carnivora > Felidae > Panthera > Panthera uncia. The sequence continues at coordinate 48,236,798 of NW_026057577.1, read as the reverse complement.
CAATAACCATTACATGGAAGTACAGTGCAATCATTTAGTGCAAGGGGGTGAAAGCCTTACAAAATTTGAGAGAGTAAAATTCAAGATACACTGATTCCATGTAAGTTAAACACTGCAGATTAAAAGATTTACAAGGAAATTATTCTCTTTTGATTGGAATTTATGCTCATTTTTTTACAAGTAATGTGCAGTTATATAAGCAATTTAATATGAAAAGAAATGTATCAGAATTTTAGTCAAATAAAGATCTTACTGTTTAATCTGAATTCCCATTAAGTACCCAACACTTACCTCTGCATTATAAAATTTGGTTTTCACATCCAATGGTTTGAGAACCTAGTTTAATAAAGCATATCAATCAGAGGAGATTATTATCATTTGACCATTTATCTTTGTTTGTTTTAAACCATAGGGCATAAATTTGTCAAAGGCATTTTCCAATCTTAACTGTGAAAAACTTTTCCAATAGGTATGCAGTATTTTTGCAAAAACAAACAAAAACAAAAAACAATCCCAAATGCATTTTTAAAAGACAACCATCATTTCTTGAGTGGGTGATAGTTACATGAATTACATTAAGTGTTTATTTCATAATATTTTGCTAAACTGAATATATACATTTTATGTATTTTTCTCTCTATATTTCACAAAAGTGTTTATCAAAATAAGCAAACCTCTTATTTTCTTTTAAAAGGCATGTAAAATCTTAAATGTGTGATGCAGCAAAGTCATAGCAAAAATTTTTCCCTTTGTAAAAATTTTTTAAAAATATTTTAAAGTAATCTCTATGCCCAATGTGGGACTCAAACTCACAACCCTGAGATCAAGACTCATATGCTCCACCTAATAAGCCAGCCATGTGCCCCCAAATAAATGTGGGTATGTATGTATGTATGTATGTACGTATTTATTTCCTACTGATAGTACTTTTTCTGCTACTTAAAAACAGAGAGGTATGAAAAATATACACAGCATCGTATCTACATCTAATTTAGACAACTGTATATGGTCATCCCATCCCTTCTCACATACATGTACCTATGGTAAACCAGTGGTTTTTAACTATTTTTGATCATGGAGTGAAAATTGTATATAAGTACAAAATTCTACCTACAATTTCAGTGACTCACGGAATCCCAGAAGGAAGCCTAGTCCACTCAGCTCAAGTCAATAATCTCTCATTTAAAAATTTGTATAGAAATTTGATACTATTTACATTGATTTTATCTGGACTTCACACTCATTTCATCCCTCTCATATATTCTTGTGTGTTTTGTCAAGGCATAAAAACAGAACAATTATTTTACGGATAAAAATCTTCAAGTGAGGGGCACCTGGCTGGCTCAGTCAGAAGAGTGTGCAACTTTTGATCTCAGAGTCATGATAAGTCCCATGCTGGATGGAGAGATTACTACAAAAAAAAAACAAACAAAAAAAAAACACAAAAAAAAACAACTTAAAAAAATGTTCAAATGAAATATTACATTGACAATGATAATTTCTCTGCTTTTACTTAATTTACTCTGACTTTAGATTGCTAGTAATATAACAAATCCAAATACATGAAGCTCCACTATTTGGAGCCTGTTTTCACTGCAGATACATAGGAATAACTTCATAGGGAAAAAAGGCATCTAAAAAATATTTACCATTTTAATATTTAATACCTGAAATTTGAAGAATTTTCTAAAATACATTTTTTCTCCACCCTGAGTTGTATAGCTCACTGCACACACCAGGCTGAAATAGAAAGATATCTCTGAATCATCTTCAATTTTGTTTTTAAATAATAAATCCAATACACCTCAATTCTACTCACAAATCTGGAAAAACATTAATACCAATAACATGGAAGTATAGCCAAATGGGCCTAGAGTAGGAAAAAAAGAGTTTCAGCAGATAATATAATTCCATGAACAAGAAAGTTCTAATTAGCAAAATTAAATACACTCTTTTGGAGCAGGAAGTCAGAAACTTTTCCTTCAAAAGGTGAAATATATTCCAAAATAAATCCCAGAATAATCAAATAGTTGAGCGTACAAAGTAAGTTCACAAAAATTACAAGAAAAAAAAATTACAAAATCAAAATTTCAGGACAGGGCAAGACTTTTTAATATTAAAGGGCAATGGAAAGGAAAAGAGTCTTATAAATTTACAAACTGAATAAATAAAAAACACTGAAACAAAATTAAAAAGCAGACAAAATGGGATAAAATACTTCTAACATTATGAAGAGAAATTCTTGTAAATAAAACATTAGTATCTTACTCAAAAGAGAGGGAAAGGATATACATAGGTAAATCACAGCACCAGAACAGGCTAAGAAAAATGTGAAAATGTTCAGCCTCACAAGTAGTCAAAGAAATAAAATAATGAGGTAAAATTTTTCTACCTCTTAAGATTTGGAAAAAATTCTTTACACATGTCATCAAGGTTGGCAAGGGTATAGAGAAACTGACTCTATCTATATTGCTAGTGGTTGTAAGAAATTTAGAAAACAATCCCTAACAGTCTTAAAAATCCTTACATGCTCCTATAGTAAACCCACTTCAAGCAATCTACCATAGGAAATACTATGTTATTTAATTCATCACTGTGTGAAATAACTCATACTGTGTTAATAACTTATTACTGTGTTATTTCTAATAGTGGGAGACTAGAAATAATGTGAAGTCCAACATTAGGGTAAACAAATTTAAAGAATATGGTCCAAGTATGTAAGATAAAACCATCTTAAAAATAATGTTTTCAAAGAATACTGACTCAAGTGGGAAAATGTTCATATATATATGAACATATATATATATATTATGATATATATGATATATCATATCATATATTATGATATATCATATCATAATATATATATATATGTTCATATATATATGAACATTTACAAGACTGGAAAATAGTACACTAATGTTTTCATAGTGGTTACAGTCAGTGGAGATATTACAGGTAATTTAATTTCTCCTTTGTAACTGTCCATAAGCCAGATACTAGGGATACAGAGTTGATCAAAGCACAGTAACTGCTCTCAAGTGCTCGCGGTAGGAAGCAGTAATAGCAAGGTTATGAGTTGTTGTTTTTTTAAATTTTATTTTTTTTCAATGTTTTTTATTTATTTTTGGGACAGAGAGAGACAGAGCATGAACGGGGGAGGGGCAGAGAGAGAGGGAGACACAGAATCGGAAACAGGCTCCAGGCTCCGAGCCATCAGCCCAGAGCCTAACGCGGGGCTCGAACTCACGGACCGCGAGATCGTGAGCTGGCTGAAGTCGGACGCTTAACCGACTGCGCCACCCAGGCGCCCCACAAGGTTATGAGGTTTTTGAAGCCAGATATAGATTTGAGCTCCGTGTCATTATTTATGAGTTATTTAATTCTACAAGAGTCTCTTTTTCTCTAAAAGGAGGATTTAACGCATTTAATATCATTTTGGTAAACTCAATTTCAACAAAGGTTGACTACTGTTCTCTGGTAGATCTTCTGGTAGCTGACTCCATGGAACTCATACTCTAATGGAAATGACAGGATCGCTTCTCGGCCTTTTGGCTAAGATTGAGTGTAATGGAAATGACAGGTACTAAGTAATTAATTTTAAGTACAAGACCAAAACAATGGTAAGTTGTGAACGCTATAGAATGCATAAAAAGGGGTCTAGTGTAGGAGGTCAGGAAAGCCTCTTTGACAAAGTTGTGGTGAATCAGAGATATGAAGAAGTAGTACTAAGGTAAACAAAATAACAAAGGCATTCCTTTGTGAGGGAAGAGTATATTTCCAGTCACGGAGGAGAAAGGAAACATCTGTATGACTCAGTATAAAGAAGGAGAGAGAAAGGAGAAAAGGTAAGAACTAGAGCAGCTGGTAAGGATTAGGCTCTAGAGAACTCTGTAAAGCCAAAGCAGTCACAATTTTCTAAGGGTAGTGGGAGGTCACTGAAGAGTTAAGTGACTTATCCAAGACCACATAATTAATAAATGATGAAGCTGAAATCTGAAATTTTTAAATTTTGACTCTAAGGCTTATATCAACCACAGAGTATATGCACTAAGAAGTGCCTACAAAAGAGAGGTCACCAAATTGAAATGATTAATAGCTAATATTATATTTTTAAGTCAAAGAAGAGAGGCAAAAATGGGGATGTAAGTGGAGATGAAGAAGGGAGGATAATGACATATAGTTAGTAAGAACAGGACTTTGTAAATTGATTGGATGTGGGGGTGGTAGGGCAGATGGAGAAGCCTAAAATTACTTTAGATGGCTGAAATTTTCATATTTGCCTCTCAGACAGGAAAATAGAGCATTCATATTCAAATACATATAAAGGCCAGGAATACAGAATTTGAGATTTTTTTCTTATAGCTTGTCTTATTTTGGTTCTGTTTTTCTGAATTCTCGGGGTAGAGTATACAAACACAGTTAAATACATAACTGAAAAACCGTGACTTTAAAATTAACATCAGTTAATTAACTGCTATTAACATCAGTTGTCAGCATTTGAAAAATAATAAACATACTTTCAGTCAGGGTGGTACCTGGGTTTTAAATGTTTGCATGGCGATGAATGGGGAAGATGGCGGCGTAGGAGGACGCGGGGCTCACAGCGCGTCCTGCCGATCACTTAGATTCCACCTACACCTGCCTAAAGAACCCAGAAAACCGCCAGAGGATTAGCAGAAGGGAGTCTCCGGAGTCAAGCGCAGACGAGAGGCCCACGGAAGAGGGTAGGAAGGGCGGCGAGGCGGTGCGCGCTCCACGGACTGGCGGGAGGGAGCCGGGGCGGAGGGGCGGCTCGCCGGCCAAGCGGAGCCCCCGAGTCTGGCTGGCAAAAGCGGAGGGGCCAGACGGACTGTGTTCCGACAGCAAGCGCGACTTAGCGTCTGGGAGGTCATAAGTTAACAGCTCTGCTCGGAAAGCGGGAAGGCTGGAGGACAAAGGGAGGGAGAGCTGCTGAGCCCCCGGACGGCAGAGCTCAGCTTGGCGGGGAACAAAGGCGCCAGCGCCATCTCCCCCGCCCATCCCCCAGCCAAAATCCCAAAGGGAACCAGTTCCTGCCAGGGAACTTGCTCGCTCCGCACAAACACCCAACTCTGTGCTTCTGCGGAGCCAAACCTCCGGCAGCGGATCTGACTCCCTCCCGCTGCCACAGGGCTCCTCCTGAAGTGGATCACCTAAGGAGAAGCGAGCTAAGCCTGCCCCTCCAGCCCCCGTGCACCTTGCCTACCCACCCCAGCTAATACCCCAGATCCCCAGCAACACAAGCCTGGCAGTGTGCAAGTAGCCCAGACGGGACACGCCACCCCACAGTGAATCCCGCCCCTAGGAGAGGGGAAGAGAAGGCACACACCAGTCTGACTGTGGCCCCAGCAGTGGGCTGGGGGCAGACATCGGGTCGGACTGCAGCCCCGCCCACTAACTCCAGTTATACACCACAGCACAGGGGAAGTGCCCTGCAGGTCCTCACCACGCCAGGGACTCTCCAAAATGACCAAACGGAAGAATTCCCCTCAGAAGAATCTCCAGGAAATAACAACAGCTAATGAACTGATCAAAAAGGATTTAAATAATATAACAGAAAGTGAATTTAGAATAATAGTCATAAAATTAATCGCTGGGCTTGAAAACAGTATACAGGACAGCAGAGAATCTCTTGCCACAAAGATCGAGGGACTAAGGAACAGTCACGAGGAGTTGAAAAACGCTTTAAACGAAATGCAAAACAAAATGGAAACCACGATGGCTCGGCTTGAAGAGGCAGAGGAGAGAATAGGTGAACTAGAAGATAAAGTTATGGAGAAAGAGGAAGCTGAGAGAAAGAGAGATAAAAAAATCCAGGAGTATGAGGGGAAAATTAGAGAACTAAGTGATACACTAAAAAAAAATAATATACGCATAATTGGTATCCCAGAGGAGGAAGAGAGAGGGAAAGGTGCTGAAGGGGTACTTGAACAAATTATAGCTGAGAACTTCCCTGAACTGGGGAAGGAAAAAGGCACTGAAATCCAAGAGGCACAGAGAACTCCCTTCAGACGTAACTTGAATCGATCTTCTGCACGACATATCATAGTGAAACTGGCAAAATACAAGGATAAAGAGAAAATTCTGAAAGCAGCAAGGGATAAACGTGCCCTCACATATAAAGGGAGACCTATAAGACTCGTGACTGATCTCTCCTTTGAAACTTGGCAGGCCAGAAAGGCTTGGCACGATATCTACAGTGTGCTAAACAGAAAAAATATGCAGCCGAGAATCCTTTATCCAGCAAGTCTGTCATTTAGAATAGAAGGAGAGATAAAGGTCTTCCCAAACAAACAAAAACTGAAGGAATTTGTCACCACGAAACCAGCCCTACAAGAGATCCTAAGGGGGATCCTGTGAGACAAAGTACCAGAGACATTACTACAAGCATAAAACATACAGACATCACAATGACTCTAAACCCATATCTTTCTATAATAACACTGAATGTAAATGGATTAAATGCGCCAACTAAAAGACATAGGGTATCAGAATGGATAAAAAAACAAGACCCATCTATTTGCTGTCTACAAGAGACTCATTTTAGATCGGAGGACACCTTTAGATTGAGAGTGAGGGGATGGAGAACTATTTATCATGCTCCTGGAAGCCAAAAGAAAGCTGGAGTAGCCATACTTATATCAGACAAACTAGACTTTAAATTAAAGGCTGTAACAAGAGATGAAGAAGGGCATTATATAATAATCACAGGGTCTATCCACCAGGAAGAGCTAACTATTATAAATGTCTATGCGCCAAATACCCGAGCCCCCAGATATATAAAACAATTACTCATAAACATAAGCAACCTTATTGATAAGAATGTGGTCATTGCAGGGGACTTTAACACCCCACTTACAGAAATGGATAGATCATCTAGACACACAGTCAATAAAGAAACAAGGGCCCTGAATGATACATTGGATCAGATGGACTTGACAGATATATTTAGAACTCTGCATCCCAAAGCAACAGAATATACTTTCTTCTCGAGTGCACATGGAACATTCTCCAAGATAGATCATATACTGGGTCACAAAACAGCCCTTCATAAGTTTACAAGAATTGAAATTATACCATGCATACTTTCAGACCACAATGCTATGAAGCTTGAAATCAACCACAGGGAAAAGTCTGGAAAACCTCCAAAAGCATGGAGGTTAAAGAACACCCTACTAACGAATGAGTGGGTCAACCAGGCAATTAGAGAAGAAATTAAAATATATATGGAAACAAACGAAAATGAAAATACAGCAATCCAAACGCTTTGGGATGCAGCGAAGGCAGTCCTGAGAGGAAAATACATTGCAATCCAGGCCTATCTCAAGAAACAAGAAAAATCCCAAATACAAAATCTAACAGCACACCTAAAGGAAATAGAAGCAGAACAGCAAAGGCAGCCTAAACCCAGCAGAAGAAGAGAAATCATAAAGATCAGAGGAGAAATAAACAATATAGAATCTAAAAAAACTGTAGAGCAGATCAACGAAACCAAGAGTTGGTTTTTTGAAAAAATAAACAAAATTGACAAACCTCTAGCCAGGCTTCTCAAAAAGAAAAGGGAGATGACCCAAATAGATAAAATCATGAATGAAAATGGAATGATTACAACCAATCCCTCAGAGATACAAACACTTATCAGGGAATACTATGAAAAATTATATGCCAGCAAATTGGACAACCTGGAAGAAATGGACAAATTTCTAAACACCCACACTCTTCCAAAACTCAATCAGGAGGAAATAGAAAGCTTGAACAGACCCATAACCAGCGAAGAAATTGAATCGGTTATCAAAAATCTCCCAACAAATAAGAGTCCAGGACCAGATGGCTTCCCAGGGGAGTTGTACCAGACATTTAAAGCAGAGATAATACCTATCCTTCTCAAGCTATTCCAAGAAATAGAAAGGGAAGGAAAACTTCCAGACTCATTCTATGAAGCCAGTATTACTTTGATTCCTAAACCAGACAGAGACCCAGTAAAAAAAGAGAACTACAGGCCAATATCCCTGATGAATATGGATGCAAAAATTCTTAATAAGATACTAGCAAATCGAATTCAACAGCATATAAAAAGAATTATTCACCATGATCAAGTGGGATTCATTCCTGGGATGCAGGGCTGGTTCAACATTCGCAAATCGATCAACGTGATACATCACATTAACAAAAAAAAAGAGAAGAACCATATGATCCTGTCAATCGATGCAGAAAAGGCCTTTGACAAAATCCAGCACCCTTTCTTAATAAAAACCCTTGAGAAAGTCGGGATAGAAGGAACATACTTAAAGATCATAAAGGCCATTTATGAAAAGCCCACAGCTAACATCATCCTCAACGGGGAAAAACTGAGAGCTTTTTCCCTGAGATCAGGAACACGACAGGGATGCCCACTCTCACCGCTGTTGTTTAATATAGTGCTGGAAGTTCTAGCATCAGCAATCAGACAACAAAAGGAAATCAAAGGCATCAAAATTGGCAAAGATGAAGTCAAGCTTTCGCTTTTTGCAGATGACATGATATTATACATGGAAAATCCGATAGACTCCACCAAAAGTCTGCTAGAACTGATACATGAATTCAGCAAAGTTGCAGGATACAAAATCAATGTGCAGAAATCAGTTGCATTCTTATACACTAACAATGAAGCAACAGAAAGACAAATGAAGAAACTGATCCCATTCACAATTGCACCAAGAAGCATAAAATACCTAGGAATAAATCTAACCAAAGATGTAAAAGATCTGTATGCTGAAAACTATAGAAAGCTTATGCAGGTAATTGAAGAAGATATAAAGAAATGGAAAGACATTCCCTGCTCATGGATTGGAAGAATAAATATTGTCAAAATGTCAATACTACCCAAAGCTATCTACACATTCAATGCAATCCCAATCAAAATTGCACCAGCATTCTTCTCGAAACTAGAACAAGCAATCCTAAAATTCATATGGAACCACAAAAGGCCCCGAATAGCCAAAGTCATTTTGAAGAAGACCAAAGCAGGAGGCATCACAATCCCAGACTTTAGCCTCTACTACAAAGCTGTCATCATCAAGACAGCATGGTATTGGCATAAAAACAGACACATAGACCAATGGAATAGAATAGAAACCCCAGAACTAGACCCACAAACGTATGGCCAACTCATCTTTGACAAAGCAGGAAAGAACATCCAATGGAAAAAAGACAGTCTCTTTAACAAATGGTGCTGGGAGAACTGGACAGCAACATGCAGAAGGTTGAAACTAGACCACTTTCTCACACCATTCACAAAAATAAACTCAAAATGGATAAAGGACCTGAATGTGAGACAGGAAACCATCAAAACCTTAGAGGAGAAAGCAGGAAAAGACCTCTCTGACCTCAGCCGTAGCAATCTCTTACTCGACACATCCCCAAAGGCAAGGGAATTAAAAGCAAAAGTGAATTACTGGGACCTTATGAAGATAAAAAGCTTCTGCACAGCAAAGGAAACAACCAACAAAACTAAAAGGCAACCAACGGAATGGGAAAAGATATTTGCAAATGACACATCGGACAAAGGGCTAGTATCCAAAATCTATAAAGAGCTCATCAAACTCCACACCCGAAAAACAAATAACCCAGTGAAGAAATGGGCAGAAAACATGAATAGACACTTCTCTAAAGAAGACATCCGGATGGCCAACAGGCACATGAAAAGATGTTCAACGTCGCTCCTCATCAGGGAAATACAAATCAAAACCACACTCAGATACCACCTCACGCCAGTCAGAGTGGCCAAAATGAAGAAATCAGGAGACTATAGATGCTGGAGAGGATGTGGAGAAACAGGAACCCTCTTGCACTGTTGGTGGGAATGCAAATTGGTGCAGCTGCTCTGGAAAGCAGTGTGGAGGTTCCTCAGAAAATTAAAAATAGACCTACCCTATGACCCAGCAATAGCACTGCTAGGAATTTATCCAAGGGATACAGGAGTACTGATGCATAGGGGCACCTGTACCCCAATGTTTATAGTGGCACTCTCAACAATAGCCAAATTATGGAAAGAGCCTAAATGTCCATCAACTGATGAATGGATAAAGAAATTGTGGTTTATATACACAATGGAATACTACGTGGCAATGAGAAAAAATGAAATATGGCCTTTTGTAGCAACATGGATGGAACTGGAGAGTGTGATGCTAAGTGAAATAAGCCATACAGAGAAAGACAGATACCATATGGTTTCACTCTTATGTGGATCCTGAGAAACATAACAGAAACCCATGGGGGAGGGGAAGGAAAAAAAAAAAAAAGAGGTTAGAGTGGGAGAGAGCCAAAGCATAAGAGACTGTTAAAAACTGAGAACAAACTGAGGGTTGATGGGGGGTGGGAGGGAGGGCAGGGTGGGTGATGGGTATTGAGGAGGGCACCTTTTGGGATGAGCACTGGGTGTTGTATGGAAACCAATTTGACAGTAAATTTCATATATTAAAAAATAAAAAAAAATAATAAAAAAATAAAATAAAATAAAATATTTATTCTTCAAAAAAAAAAATGTTTGCATGGCTTGTTATTTTTTGGATAGGGCTGTCTATAGATGCAAACAGGAAACTAGAAATAAATGAAAATAAATTAAGATATTTTTCCTTACGAAACAAACATTTTGTTTAAAGTTTGTTTCTGGTAAGCATGTAAACCTGGAACATAAAATTCCTTCTGAAGTAGGGTCTTAGGGTTTAATGATAAGTGGGCATACAGCAAAAATTTCAAATACTGGCATATATAAGAAAAAGCCTTTGAGAACTAGTAAAATTAATCCTTACATGTGTGTTCCAATTTCCTTTACTTCATGATGTATGACATCATCAATACAACAATCAGGTTTAAGTTCAGCCACTGCAGCATTGGAGGCTGAAAGATTTAAACGCTGAGAACTTGTCTGAAGATCAGCCTTGAAAGAAAGAGGCAGAAAAATCCAAATGAGACTGGTTCACTACAGGGTGTGGATAGGTATGGGTGAAAAGACCAAGGGAACAGGAACAAGGAAGTAGGATTGAGGGGGAGCAATACTTCTTGGTGGCAATATTTCTACTTAGTTCTGAAGCTTAGAACCATGGTAATGGTTCACACACTCGCACCAAAATTAAATACAATCAGCCAGGAGGGCAGGGGGAATGTGGAATGGAACACAAACAGTACCAAATGAACACAATCATAGTCAGGGGGAAAGGGTGACAAAAAATGAACTAACGTAAGTAAGTCTGGCAAACAAAAGCTAGAGACAAAAAGAATGGTACACTAGCTAGAATGTACTCTAGCTAGTACATTTGCTTGTTCACAGGTTATGGATTAGCAATTCTGAAACGGTTATGTGTATGCTAAGACTAAACAAAAAAATATGGATAACAAGAGAGAAGTTTCTCACTTTTGGAGAAAAAGAAAGTACAAATAAAAAAATGGAAAAGGCTGCAATGAACTTTTGATGCTGAGTTGGAATTTGAGGCATCAATATGAACATATGGTTGTAAAACACATATACAGATGGGTATTCCAGAAACAAATACAGATAGATGTGTGTATATAATACTAAAATAAAAATAACTATTCAAAACATTATTAGATGTTATCTGTACAACTAGAAATCAGCATTAAAGTCATCAACGAAGAAAGGACTACCTTCTCTAAATTAACACCCAGTTGCTTTCTATTTTATTCCCCTTTTTCTTTCTTTTTGAACACTTCTCACTCTGTCATAAATGGCATTCTCCCTTAATCTCACTTACTTTGTCACATTCAAACTTAACTTCCCTTGTAACATTTACCACAATCTATAGTTACCTTATTTACATGATTTTGTATCCCTGTTTCTGCCTACCCTACCAGAAATGTAAGGTTTGTGAAGGCAGGAACCTCTATCTTCTGTTGCTCACTACTACAACCTGATGCCTGACATCATGGTAGGCAATTAAGAAATATCTGTTAAACACTGAATGAAGTTATGATAACACTTTGAAGGAAATGTTAAGAAAAATTCAGAGAAAGTGAAGATCACGTTCGGTCATGGGGATTGGGAAGGTTTTTACATAAAAGTTAGGATTCCAAGTTTCTGTTTCTTTAAAAAAAAAAAAACTAACATTTTCTATAGTTAATTCTAATCTAACGTTCTTAATACTAGGCACTTTGAAGTGGGATACTTATTAGTGCTATGTCTTTGGTCATTATATTCAGTTATAGAATAGTAGTACAAAAATTTATTGGGCACCTTCCATGTGCAAGGCCTTGCTCTAAGCACATTACTCACTCAATAGTCACAATCCTAAAGTAGGTAATTGTGCTATTCCTATTCCTATATTCCTAATAGTCATACTATTCCTACTAGTCCTACTATTCCTCCAAGGCACAGAGAAGTAACAACTTCCCCAAGATTATACAACTAATAAGTAATGGGGCTGAGATTAAAAATTTCTTAAACATTTTAGAAATCAGAGAAGAGGGAAAAAAAGAAACAGCCAAACTCATGGACTTTCTGTCCAATATGTTTTCCTGTGTGTCATTTTGTAAACATTAATCATAATAACAGTATTAATTTGTATATGGCTGAACACTTTTATCTTTCTCCTTTTTCACTATTATAAATAGTGCTGCACCAAACATTTATTTCCTTATTCCCTCTGCCAAGACTTCTCCAGGAGCTGGAGAAACATCAGTAAACAAAACAGACCAAAATCCCTGCCCCTGCTGAATTGAAATGTTTGGGGAAAATAATAGAAGAAATGGAAGGCTGGCTTGGGGTAGAAGAATACAATTTAAAATGCAGGATAGGCTCTATGCTGCAAATTCGTTTTTGGATGAGTAGAATTTGAACAGGCCAAGGGGAAGGTGAGGAGAGAAGGAAGCATTTCAGGTAAGTCTTCAGAGGCCATTAAGAAAGAGTTTGGGGGGCGCCTGTGGTTGGCTCAATTGGTTAAACATTCAACTTCAGCTCAGGTCATGATCTATGATTCATGGGTTTGTGCCCTGCATGGGGTTCCTTGCTGTCAGCACAGAGACCGCTTTGGATCCTCTGTCTCCCTCTCTCTGCTCCCCCTCCGCCCCCCCCCGACTCTCTCTCTCCCTCTCTCAAAAATAAATAAACAGTAAAAAAAATTTTTTTTAATTAAAAAAAAAGAAAGAGTTTGGTATAATTAAGGGATTTATATTCAGGAAGAGAGAAAAAAATTTCAAAGATCTAGAATAAGCTTCAAGAGAATAGAGGCCTTGTCTGTTTTGTTTCCTGCTATAACTCTAGCAACTAAGAATGTACCTGGAACATGTTAGAAATAGAAATTCTTGGGCACCATTTCAGACCGATCAAATCAGAAACTCTGGGAATAAGCCTCAGCAATCAGCATTTTAACAAGCCCTCCAGATGATATTAATAAACTACTGGTATAGACCATAAGGGTTATCTATTATTTTTCGTTTATAGTACACTAAGTACATTGTTTTTGTTTATAGAACACTATTTTTTTTATGTAGCATGCTAAAGTTTTCAGACACGGAATTTTTTTTATCCATTAAAAACCAAACAAATAGGGGTGCCTGGGTGACTCAGTCGGTTAGGCATCTGACTTTTGATTTTGGTTCAAGTCATGATCTCACTCACGGTTTGTGGGATCAAGGCCAACGTCGGGCTCTGTGCTGATGACATGGGTCTTGCTTGGGATTCTCTCTCTCCCTCCTCCACTCACGCACATGCTTTCTCTCTCTCAAGATAAACATTTTTAAAAAAAAACAAAAAACTTATGGCTCAGTTGGTTAAGCATCTGACTTCGGCTCAGGTCATGATCTCAGGGTTCATGAGTTCAAGTCCTGCTTGAGATGAGGCCTGCTTCTCTCTCTCTCTCTCTCTTTCTCTCTCTTTCTTTGCCCCTTACTCACTTGCCCCCCCCCCAAAAAAAAAACAAAAACAAAAACAAAAAAACCCTAGTGGTTTCTAGTTAAACATGGTAGATTATTATAAGCATATTTATTCTCAAAAACAACACTAAGCTGATAGTAAAAGAATAAAAAAAGTACAGATTCACAGTCTCTTTTCCAGGATTCCAAAATTGAAGAGCTATACAAAATTAAAGCTTTGAGACACCTGGGTGGCTCAGTCAGTTAAGCATCTGACTTTGGCTCAGCTCACAATTTCACAGTCTGTAAGTTCCAGCCCCACATTGAGTGGGGCTCTTTGCTGACAGTGTGGAGCCTGCTTTGGATTTTCTCCCTCTCTCTCTGCCCCTCCCCTGCTCATGCTCTCTCTCTCTCTCTCAAAAATAAATGAATAACCTTAAAAAAAAGTTAAAGCTTTGAGGGTAGAATTCTGGGTAGCTGAGGTAATAGCAGCAGTGTAATTGTGAACTTCTCAAGTCATCCTCAAAACAGAAACAAAACACACAACAAAAGCAAATAAATCTATATTAAACCTTGTGTTTGTATAATCAGAAGGCAGCAAATGTCCAAACTTCAAATTACCTATAAGTATACACATACCAAATTTTTACAAGCTATTTCTCATACTCATAACAGATCTAAATCTACATTTTGAAAGAGTCCACTTGGTATCAAAGATATTATATCAAAAGACCAATTCTAAAACCTACAGAAAAAAAAAAATCCCCAGGGCCACCAGGAAAAAATTATCAAATAACTTAAAAAGCAAAAAAATTAGACTGGCATTAGTCCCCTCAAAAATAACATATACAGGGGAACCTGGGTGGCTCAGCTGAGTGTCTGATTTTGGCTCAGGTCATGATCTTGTGGTTTGTGAGTTTGAGCCCTGAACTGGGCTTGTTGCTGTCAGTGTAGAGCCTGGTTGGGATCCTTTGTCTCCCTCTCTCTCTCTGCCCCACCCCTGCTCACACTTTCTCTCAAAAATAAAAATAAACATTTAAAAAGAGAAAAAAAAACCCCACAACATATATAGCTAAGTAACAAAGGAGTAGCATTTTCAGAAAACACAAAGAAAATGTAAACAAAGGATTTTATATCCAGCCAAACTGTCCTTCAAGTATAGAACCGTTTAAAAAAAAATTTTTTTAATGTTTATTTAGTTTTGAGAGACAGAGAGAGACAGAGTGTGAGCGGGTGAGGGGCAGAGAGAGGGAGACACAGAATCTGAAGCAGGCTCCAGGCTCCAAGCCATCAGCACAGAGCCCGACGCAGGGCTCGAACTCACAAACTGTGAGATCATGACCTGAGCGAAGTCAGATGCTTAACCGACTGAGCTACCCAGGCACCCCAAGTATAGAACCATTTTTGAACATGTAAAGGCTCAGAGAATATTATACCCACAAGCATGTCCTGAGCAATCTACTTGAGAAATCTCTGTCCAATCAATATGCAAATAAAAATGGGAAGAGATGAGAAAAGGGAAAAGGAAAAAGGAAAGTGGTATAAGCAACAGGTAAGAGATAAAGGATGATATTAAAGACTAAAAGCTTTACAGTAAGCAGTTAAGTAAGAAACAGGTAAGGGGAAATATCATAAAAGGCATAAATATAAAGGCAAAAACTAAAACAAAAATAAAAACCTTCCTATATACAAAAATTATTTGAAAATAATGAAAACACGTTGTGTGAAGAAAAAACCCATAGCAGTTAGAATATAATACACTTAATATTTAAATAGAAAATAATGTGACATATTGGAAATCAAGCACATAAACTTACACATACATGTGAGTGCACTTAATTCATCTAATAAAAAATCCCATACAGCTCACAATGACCCAATTATATGTTGTATAAAAGAGACATAAATAAAAATAATTGCTAAAGGCTAAAATTAAAAAGATGGACAAAAGCACTTGAGGCAAATGGAAACAGTAACAAAACAGGGATAGGGATATAGACACCACAACTAAGATTCAAGCCAAAAAGCATGGCAAAGGAGGAAACTTTTAGTGCTATAAGCCGTAATTCAAAATGAAGAATAAGTATAAATACCTATGAACCAAACAGCATTGCCTTTATAAAGTACAAAGTATAAAAGATATAAATAGAAACACATTAACAATATGAGATTAACATGTCACTTTCAGTATAAAATCAAGCTCACCAAAAAAAAAAAAAAAAAGGGAAGTAAAGGTACAGGAGACCTAACAACACCAACAGTACATATCTAACTTTACCATGGATAATAGAAAATACACCTTCTTCTCAAATACATATACGATATTCATTAAAAATTAATATTAGGTCACAAAGAAAACATTAACAAGTTCTACTGGAATAAAACAATAACAAAACTGATTATGATGCAATTAAACTATAGATCATTAACATTAGAGAACAAAAAAGCCTATCAAACAACAGTTTACTATCTGAAAAACCTATTAAACAACTCTTGGGTAAAAGAGGAAATACAAATAAAATGATAGAATTCTTTAAAAATAATCATAATGAAAACGCTACATATCAGAATCTGCAGGATATATTTAAAGCAGTCAATCAGAAGAAAATTCACTTTTATCAACAGAAATAAAAGAATAAAAACTTAAAAATTAAATCCCTAGATGAAAAGCTAGAAAAGAACAAGGTAAATAATCAGAAGCACAAGAAAGGAGCTCATTAAAAGCAAAAATCAATGAGGTAGAGAAAAAACATTAAATATCAATAACAAAAATTCCTTTTTTGAAAAAAAAATTAAAATATATGAACCAAGAGCTAGTTTAATCAAGAGGAAAAAATAAAGGAAGCAAAATTATATAAAATAAGGAATAACCAGGGGAAAGTAACACCAAAAGAGAAGAAATTTTTAAGAGACTACTTTGCAGACCTATATGCAAATAAATTTGAAAATCTACCTCAAGTGAATCATTTCCTAGAATGAAACAGTCTCACAAACTGTTATATAATATTAGACATAAAAAGCTTAAACAAACTGATCACAGGAATGAAAGTGCAAATGCTATCAAGAAACTTCCCCTATAAGACACACAAGTCCATAAGATTTCACAGAATTCTATACACCCTACAAAAACCAGATAGTCTAAATGCTCCAAATATATTGCTCCAAGGCACTGAAAATGAAGGAAAATTATCTAAATCTTTTATTAAGCAACCAAAATATCCACACCTAAAATTTGATAGACAACATAAAAATGAAAATATAGGTGAATATTATGCTGTGCTTCCTGACCTATATCCTCTTAAGTTATTTTTAAGTCAAAAATGGCTTCTGTGCATATCGTGAATCTTAATGTCTTACCTGAGAAACTAAGATAACTCTTGGGTGGGCACTGCACTGTTCAATAAACATTAGCTACTATTATTATTAAACACCCCTATCTTTATGGAAATTAAAATTGAATAAAGCCAAGAGAAATATAAATACATATTTTACAGTAAGTATGCTATTATATTGTTTGTTCTTTTCAACATTAACTTAAATCATATGCATTTGCTGATTCACTCACCTTATGAAAATAAATTCATCCTTTACTGAAATGCCAGGAAAAAAGTGTATGTTCTCAAAGTTCTCAGAGTCAGACCTTTTCATAATAAATGTAGAAGCTGGCAAACTTTTCCTTTAAAGCTCAGATACCAAATACTTTAGACTTTAGAACTCCCCAGTTGTAGCTTGAAATGTGCCACAGATGACACATAAATGAATGACTGTGGCTGGGTGCCAATAAAACTTTATTCATGGAGACTGACATTTGAATTTCATATAATTTTCACCTAACAAAGTAAGATTATTTCTTTTCAATCATTTGAGAATGAAGAAACCATTCCTAGTGCAAAGGCCCTATAACAACAGGCAAGAG
This sequence comes from Panthera uncia, assembly GCF_023721935.1. NCBI lineage: Eukaryota > Metazoa > Chordata > Mammalia > Carnivora > Felidae > Panthera > Panthera uncia. Next base: position 48,219,016 of record NW_026057577.1, on the reverse strand, counting down.
ACCAAATTTGGCCAACATGCTATATAGTCTGCCAACCCGACCTAATACAAGGCAGAAACTCCATTCACAGTATAACAAACATACATTTTGCATCCGGTTTCTGGAAGTTGGGTAATATATGAAATTTGGCATTATTGGCTCTCTGAGGACCTTTTCAATTCTAATACTTGCTGATATTTTCAAGCTCATATTTTTTTAATGTTTATTTTTGAAAGAGAGAGTGTAAGTGGGGGAGGAGCAGAAAGAGAGGGGGATAGAGGATCCAAAGGTCTCTGCGCTGACAGCAGGGAGCCCAATGTGGGGCTCAAACTCACAAACCCTGGAGATCATGACCTCAGCTAAAGTCAAACGCTCAACCGACTGAACCACACAGGAGCCATTTCAGGCTCATTTTCATTGGACTTCCCTTTTGGCAATGCTCTAGTAATCTAAACTCACCATGTGAAGACAGCTTTGGTGCCTTCTCTCTGACCTACAGTAAATTTTTACTTTATGTCCTTTCTCTTTCTGAATAAATTTCAGATTGTTTGAGTTAGCATAGTCTACCTCTTGACTTCTTTTTTATTAAAAAAATTTTTTTTAGTGTTTTATTTATTTCTGAGAGACAGAGCATGAATGGGGGAGGGACAGAGAGAGAGGGAAACACAGAATCTGAAGCAGGCTCCAGGCTCTGGGCTGTTAGCACAGAGCCTGATGCAAGACTTGAACCAGTGAACCATGAGATCATGGCCTGAGCCAAAGTCAGACGCTTAACCAACTGAGCCACTCAGGTGCCTCACCTATCCCTTGATCTCTAAACTAATGCAACAATCTTCTAACTGATGTATTTGCTATAAACTATCCCATATAATGCTTTCATATCAATCTTCCAACACAGTGTGAATATCTTTGCTGACTGCCCACTGCCTTAAATTTAAAAAAGAAAAAAAAGGCTAAAACCTTCAGCTATAACCTTTCAAGATACTCCACTTTATGGCTACTACACATCTCTATAACTTTACCTATTTCTTCTTCTTCTTCTTCTTCTTTTTTTTTTTTTTTGTTTTTTTTTTTTTTGTTTTGTTTTTTGTTTTTGTTTATTTGTGAGAAAGAGAGAGTGAGCAGGCAAGGGACACAGAGAGAGGAGGACAGAGGATTGGAAGCAGGCTCAGCACTGATAGCACAGAGCCCGATGTGGGACTCGAACTAACCAACGGTGAGAACATGACCTGAGCCAAAGTTGGACGCTTAACCGACTGAGCCACCCAGGCCCCCCTAACCTTACCTACTTCTATCAAGTGAATTCTGTTCACTGCTACAAGAACACATTATGGATTCCTATGCCTCTGCTCCTGATTATCATGTCCCTCTTTTTCTCTAAATCCCACCATTCTTTAAAGATCCTGTTGTGTTCCTTCTCTTCCAATAGGCCTTTGTGATTGATGCAATCCTCTGTGATCTGTCCTCCTCTTTCAAATTTTATTATGTTTATTACAAATTATTAACAAAAATTTACATCCGTGACTGGTACATTTTCTCACCCAAGCTATCAAACCTTGGAAGACAAGGAAAAATAATTCTGTGCTTAGCATAGTATCTTAAAGCTTTAGGAGTTCAGTTAATGCTTGTTGTTAATGACAATTAAGAAGTCCAGTATCAAATGCATTTTAATGAAGTTTCAGAAACATAAGAATAGAAATTAACAAGCTAAAAAAATATATATCCCAAACAAGAATGCCACTTACTTTTACTAATATATCTTTAACAACTTGATTGCTATCATTATGAACGCTGATATAACTGGAAAAGGTCTCTCCCAAAAATATATTCCTGTGAAATAAAATAAACTTTTAGGCAGAAATGCATTCGAGTTTTAACACAAATATTCTACTTGAACACCACTGAGAACTTTAAATGGAGAAGAATTTACTAAAGGATAGAAATCAGTTGAAATACCGCTTCAGCATTCCTTTGTGTCCTTTAGACAGCTCATTCATTACCCAGTACAATTCAAAATACTGACTTATTCTATAAAACATGATATATATCTAGCCCTCAACTACTGCACAGCCAGTTTCCTCAGATATAAGCCACTAAAATCAGATACATGTTAAAGGTCTTTTGACTAATTACTTAAGAGGCTAGAAAAAGACAATTTTTGAAATAACTTATTCCCTGAATCTAGAGGAGACCCAAGTAATTGATATCAGTATTTTTTACCAATTTGTTTTATTTTTCTAAGTTGTTCTAATACAAATAATGATTACTGGATTTACCTTATGCTTTTATTGAAGTATATTTTATAAAAATACATGTTTATAAATATGTATTACAAAAAAAACACAAAAATATTTTACATGAATTTTTTATATGAATATATTTCCAAGCTTTCAAGACACTAGTCACATTCTGTAAACCTTTTTTTAAAAACCTGAAAAATTCCATGTGGTCTTAAATACTCTCAGTTGCAAACACAGTGAAACCACAAGCTTCTACCTCATTAATAAACTAGAATAAGAGAAGAGCTAGGAGTAAGAAGGAATAAAAATTGAGAGTTCCTAATAAAAAGATAAGTCTGATAACTTATGCTGGGAAAGAGCTGTGTAAGTGAACAAAAAGTTGCTTCTGAAAGACATTTAGATTAAGTCAGTTAAAATAAAAGGAATACATGGTCATTAAAAAATACAGTAAGATCTAAAGAAGAAAGTTAAAATTTTATCATCCTAGAAACCCCTATTCATATTTTGGTAGGTTTCTTTTCTTTCTTTCTTTCTTTTTTTAAGTAAAAACCGCCCCGAATCATATAGCATAATTTTGGTAAAACTTTTTTTTTTTTACACCACTTAAATGTACAGGAGTATTTTTCCATTCCATAGTTATTTTATGAAAACATAATTTGTAATGGCTTTGAAGTACCGTTGCATGCTTTATGTCAATGTTATCATTCTTACCCAAAATTCTGTGGTAAAGTCAACATTTCTCCCAACATTAAAATTTCTGCACCATTTACAGTTGAAGGATCATCTCTCATGAGTTGGTTAAAGAGATCTCCTATAGAAAGAGAAAAACAGAAAATTCTAACATCTATGTTGTGAGTTTTACTTCCATTAAAGAAATAGCTGGGAGAAATATTTAATTAAAAAAAATTTAGTTTGTAACCTTCACTACAACAAATGTGTGCCAAAAAATTCTACTTTCACAGAGAATGAACACTTCAGAAATAAAGGAAAATGAAGGTCATGAAATATAAAATATAGATAACTCCAATAATTTTAAATAAAGGGAATGCTAATACACATGCTGATGGAACATTTGAGGATAAATAAAATTTTAATATCATGACTATGAATATACTCCTCTTGTTGCCATAGGATAGCAACAGTCTCTTGGCTAAGAAATTATGAGTGAGACCTACCACTTAGAAAGCCACCACTCATATCATATAAAACCAGACAATAAAGAATGCAGCAAAGAGCATGAGACTGGCAAGACTATGCTTATTGCTAGGTAATACAGGCAGTCCAGGCTGCAACTTTTCCCTAGGTGCAAACAGAACAAAGCATACCAGGTAAGTCCTTTTCTTCACACGTTACTGGAATATTGGTGAATAAAGTAGGTTTAGTTAACCGCATCACTGTGAATTAAAAAAAAAAGAAGAAACAAAAATATTAATATTGCTTTGGGCCAGTATTCCCAAGTTGAGAGTATATTTCAATTCTATACTAACATCAAATATAACCTAAAAGCTTCCTAAATATAATATTATGTACTTCCCCAAATAACACTAAACTATTATTAAATATTACTAAAATAGTAATTTATAACAAAAAATCTTACATGATTTATTTACAACCTCATTATAAAACTGTAAATGTAATATACCACATAATAGAAAAAGTAGAAAATAAAGGAATTTTAAAGCTTAAGGTATATGAGAACAAGACTTTAAAAAATATCCTGAGCGACTTCACTGTGAACAAAATATCAGCCTTACAGAGAAAAAAGTTTTGATGCACCATTTTGAACACCAAACCATAGTTTTACACCAAAAGAATCTTTGTGAGCTTTCTCTCTCAATTCTAATCACTGGCCACTGGAAGTTCAATAAGTGGACCTGTAAGTAATATTTTCCTATACAGAAATTACAAAGGTATCACTTAACCTATAGCTCTTTAAAATTCCAATTAAAACTAAGATTTGTTCTTGGGACATAAAAGAATGTGTCTAAGTTTAGAAAAACAAGTAAAAATAAGCTAAGGAAATTAATGGGAAAAAATGAGGAAGAACTGGATTTACCATATAGTAAAACATTTAAGTCTAAAATCAATTAATTTAAGACTATACAGATATATTAGTTTTAAAAAAAAGATTAGGATGCAGCCAAAGAAATCAACATTATAAACTGCTAGAACTGTTTAGCTATCTAGAAAAAATTTAAAAAATTAATATACAAATTCATTTCAAATATCAAGTAAAATGCCTACATATCAAATAGTTAACAGGCAAAAATTAAGCACAAAAAGGGAAAATTTATGTAATTTAGTTTAGTGTGGATAGGACATCCTAACTATTGAAACTATTGAAACATGCTATCTACTGAAAATCTTTTTCAATTATTTCTAATGACTGACATTTGATCACATCAAAATAAAGACCAAAATACAACATTAAAAATCATACAAACTTGTAAAATATTTCAGAAAATGCAGGGGTACCTAAGTGACTCAGTTGGTTAAGTGTCCAACTCTTAGTTTTGTCTCTGGTCATGATCTATCTCATGGTTTGTGGGTTCAAGCCCCCTGTCAGGCTCTGCATTGACAGTGCAGAGCCTGCTTGAGATTTTCTCTTTCCTTCTCTGCCCCTCCCCTGCTCATGCTCTCTCTGTCTCTCTCTCTTTCAAAATAAACAAACTCTAAAAAAAAATGTTCATTCAAATCAAACCCCCAAAACTTTAGACTATTGGCCTAAATGGTTATTCACAGTATAAGTGGTATTCATTAGCATATGCAAACATGTATCACCTAACTACTAACTAGTTATATCATTCATATTAAATTTAACACCTTTCTCATCTTGGTCTCAGCTTAAACATCATCTTTTCCAAAAAGAAATAACAGCTCACCTACTTCTTTCATAGCTCCTTGTATTCATCATGGACTGATATATGTACTTATTTACAGCACTATGATCCAAAGTCCATGAGGTTTAGGCTCTTATGTATTATGTTTAGTTTTGTGGCTTTGTTGCTTGACATAGGTTCTGGCACCTAGTATATTCAATAGATCTTTGCCAAATGAAAGAATTAGCAACTCATCCAAATCCTCAAGTAAATGGTATTTTGAAGATGTAAGTTTCATGAACCAAGGGCACTAAACAACATTATATTAAATAGATGGCTTTTGAGAGGTGCCTGGCTGGCTCAGTTGGTAGAACATGTAGCTCTCGGTCTCAGGGTTCTAAGTTCAAGCCCCATGCTGGGTGTAGAGTGTACTTAAGTAAAGTAAAAACAAAATAAAATTAAAAATAAAATAAAGTGGGGTGCCTGGGTGGCTCAGTCGGTTGGGCGTCCGACTTCGGCTCAGGTCATGATCTCGCAGTTCGTGGGTTAGAGCCCCGCATCAGGCTCTGCGCTGACAGCTCAGAGCCTGGAGCCTGTTTCATACTCTGTGTCTCCCTCTCTCTCTCTGACCCACCCTGTTCATGGTCTGTCTCTCTCTGTCTCAAAAATGAATAAACATTAAAAAAAATAAATAAAATAAAATAAAATAAAGTAAAATCATAATATAAATAGATAGCTGCTGATATAGGTAACAGATGTTAACCTTAAAATTTCTGAAATCACTTGCAGATCTAATATTTAATGAGCATTTACTAGTGCTAGACTGTGCTAAATATCACACATTCAAGTCTCAGGACTACAAATTTGGTACCAATGTCCACCTTTTATACATAAGAATGATGCTTCCAGAGGATAATTTGCCTATAAAAGATTATATAGGGGCACCTGGGTGCCTCAGTTAAGCATTGAACATTTGATTTCCGCTCAAGGTCCTGAGATGGAGTCCTGCATCAGGCTCTACCCTGGGCTGGAACCTGCTTAAGATTATCCCTCTCCCTCTTCCCCATGTGCTCTCAAAATATAGATTTGTATACATAAATATATATATACATATATATATTTGTATATATACATATATATTTAAATATATAAATATATATATATATACATATACATACACACACATATATACACATACACATATATATGTATATAAATTTTTTAAAAAGACTACATATCAGGTGGCAGAATTAGATTTGAGCTCAGGTAAATTCACTTGATTCAAAAATAATTATCTGGGGGCATTGGGTGGCTCAGTTGATTAGAGGACTGTTGGTTTGGTTTAGGTCAAAATCTCAGGGTTTATGAGACAGAGCTCTGTGCAGCACAGAGCCTGCTTGGGATTCTTTCTCTCTCTCTCTCTCTCTGCCCCTCTCCTGCTCTCTTTCTCTCAACATAAATAAATAAACATTAAAAAATAATTCTCTGTATGATTAATTATAAGCTTAGGGTCATAAACCCAGAATGTAAGGCCTTACCAGAAACATCTTATGGGAATTCAAAACAGGACTATATATCAAGCAGAATATTTAACAGGTAAAGATCATTGACCTGGCATGGGAAGTGTTCGGGTAGCTGTTTCTAACTTTCTACTTCATTTTTTGGCTATTTAGGGTCTTTTGTGGTTCCATACAAATTTTAGGATTGTCTGTTCTAGGTCTGAGAAGATGCCGGTACAATTTTGATTGGGATTGCACTGTAGATTGCTTTGGGTACTACTGACATTTTAACAATATTTGTTCTTCCAATTCATGAGTAAGAAAAGTTTTTCCATTTCTTTATGTCTTCTTCAATTTCTTTCATAAGTTTTCTATAGTTTTCAGCATACAGATCTTTAACATCTTTGGTTAGGTTTATTCCTAGGTATTCTATGGTTCTTTGTGCAATTGCAAATGGGATCGATTTCTTGATTTCTCTTTCTGTTGCTTTACTATTGGTGTATAGAAATGCAACCAATTTTCTGTACATTGATTTTGTAACCTGCAACTTTGCTGAATTCATGTATCAGTTCTAGCAGCTTTTTGGTGGGGTCTTTTGGGTTTTCCATGTAGAGTATCATGTCATCTGCAAAAAGTATAAGTTTGACTTCTTCTTTGCCAATTTGGATGCCTTTTACTTCATTTTGCTGTCTGCTGACGCTAGGATTTCCAACACTATGTTAATCAACAATGGTGACAGTGGATATCCCTGTAGTGTTCCTGATCTCATGGGGAAAGCTCTTCAGTTCATTTTTAATTAGGAAAGCAGATATAAATTATGCACAACCTGAAGGGGATATAAAAGGGCTGTAAAAATGATATATACAGTTTTTCACAATCTAAATATCTAACACTCTAAGCTCACTTTTTACATTTATTCATTTATTTATTTTGAGAGAGAAAGCACAACTGGAGGAAGGACAGAGAGAGGGGAAGAGAGAATCCCAAACAGGCTCCATACCATCAGCACAGAGCCTGACTGTTGGCTCAAACCCACAAGCCATGAGATCATGACCTGAGCTGAAGCCAAACACTTTACCAACTAAGCCACCCAGGCCACCCTCTAAGCTCACTTTTAACACCAAGTGGTCTTTATTCCCCATTTTTTTTTCATTTCAGAAAAAGCTAAATCTTAAGACAAAATACACTCTCAAATCTTGAAACTTTTTTAAAAGTGTCCTTGAAAACACGTGATTTCACTCATATGTGGAATTTAAAAAACAAAACAAAGAAGCAAAAGGAAAAAAAAGAGACAAACCACGAAACAGACCTGTATAGAGAACAAATTAATGGTTACTAGAGAGGAGGTGGGTGGGAGCATGGGTTAAATACATGAAAAGGATGAAGGACTGCACCTGTTGTATTGAGCACTAGGTATTGTATGGAAGTACTGAACCACTCTTTCATACACCTGAAACTAATATTACATGTATGGTAACTAATTGGAATTTAAATTAAAAATTATAGGGGCTTCTGGGTGGCTCAGTCAGTTAAGCGTCCAACTTCAGCTCAAGGCATGATCTCTCGGTCCGTGAGTTCAAGCCCCGCATCAGGCTTTGTGCTGACACCTCAGAGCCTGGAGCTGCTTCCAATTCTGTCCCTCTCTCAAAAATAAACATTAAAGAGAAAAAAAAAAAAAAAACTTCTAGAAAGCGTCTTTGAGTTCACCCAAACATGTAGCCAACTTATTTGCTTATTATATGCTCAAATTTCCATTGTGTATCAAAGTCTTATTGTGGCTAGTTTTTGCTGATTCTATGATTTTTATGGTATGAGACAATAAGGGGGTTGGTAAAAAACAACCCTCTATTAAAAATAAAAAGTTCCCAAACTGGTATTAAAAATATATTTTCTTCAGGATCCCCTGAGTGGCTCAGCGAGTTAAGTGTCCGACTTTGGTTCAGGTCATCATCTCACAGCTCCTGAGAGCGAGCCCCTTATCTGGCTGTCTGGACAGCACACAGCTCGCTCCAGATCTCTGTGCCCCTTTCTCTGCCCCTCCCCAACTTGCCCACATGCTCTCCCTATCAAAAATAAATAAAAATTTAAAAAAAGAAACCTTTTAAAAATATGTTTTCTTCATATTTTCAAAGAGGGTAAAAATCAGCAGGGGTGGAAGTGGGGATAGCAGTGGGTAAGAAACACTATCATTTTATGGACTCAAAGAAAACTACTATAAAGCACAGTTCATTACAATGCAGATTCTTAAACACAAACTGGGAAAGCCCTGTTAGTAATATAAAACTATCTCATTATTTGAAGGAAGATCCAAAGTATGCCCCTATCAAATAGACTTAAAATGCAATATTTCCTGTCTTATAAGAAATTAATGAACCTCAAAAATTACACATAATGTTGGCTGGAAAAGAGCAAATACCAATAAAACAAGGCTTAAAAAACAAACAAACCAGTAGACGGAGTGCCTGGGTGGCTCAGTTGGTTAAACATCTGACTTTGGCTCAGGTCATGATCTCATGGTTGTGGGTTCGAGCCCCACTTCAAGCTCTGCGTTGACAGCTCAGAGCCTGGAGCCTGCTTTGGATTCTGTGTCTCCCTCTCTTTCTGCCCCTCCCTTGCTTGTGTTCTCTCACACTCTTTCTCTCTCTCTCTCATAAATAAATAAATGTTAAAAAAACTGTCAGAGGAACTCCTAGGTGGAATTTAAAAACAAAACAAACCAGCTAAAGGAAAAAAAAGGTAATTAAATGGTAGTCTTATATTCAGCTCTGAATGTTAGATCAGGTTCTTAGTCAAAAATTGAGGAGGCCAAAAAGAGTATGTGACTTTCAGCCCAGTGCCAAGTCAAATATTCACTGTACACAGCAAATAGTGTCATGTATAGAGCCATCCTCATTGGAACTCACACAGACCCTTGATTTACTTATGAAATTCGGGTTTCATCTATTATCTTATAAATAACTTTTAGAAATTTTCAATAAATTATGAAAAAGATAGGCTTGAGGTTACAAACTAATGAACTGGGCCAAGTTCAACTTGTATATATACATTTTGCTTGGAAAGAACTTAAAAAAATTAAATTAGAATCTTCTTACAGTTCAGAGTCCTTAACCATATTCTACAGTCTTGCCTATCTAGTCCCTGAATGATTTCAAGTTTGTGAAGTGAAATGCTGGGCATTCTGAGCACATTATATTAAAGTTAATCATTATGCAGGAGCTCATCTTAGAAATTCTCAAGAAAAACGGTCTTTAGTCATTTGCTAAGTTGGCAAAAGAAGTTAAATTCATATGATAGTCCACTTTTTTCCATTGAATTTGAGTTAACATTTATCTAAAGGTAGACAACTTGTCAGGGAAAAATAAAATTATGGTACTGCTACCATTTCTTAGAGTAAATGCTGTTAGTATTTTATCAAATGCTGTCATAGATTCACCTTCCTGTATACATTGTTCTTGAGTTAACAGACATGCCTAGGAACTCACCTGATAGTCATTTACTTCTAGGGAACAAACTATACATATTACCACACAATTTTTTACAATATTAAGAATGAATAGGCTATATGACTGAAGGGTCAAATAAAAAAATTAAGTCATCAAAAATTTAAAAACTCATAAAAAATTTATTGATTTCAGATCACAGTTCATTCAGGATATTCTTCTCTTTCACAATCAGTGGAATTCATTACATACTAAAAATAACACCATATTTACGTACACATAAATTCATTTTCCCAGTAAGAGCTAATCTACCTTTAAGAAGATTTCCCACATATTCACAGTACATAATATCACAGAACACCCATATTTGGTCTAAGTGTCTCTGAATTGTAGCATTACAAGATGGAAGTTCATTGTGCCTGATAATTTGATTGAGTTTTGCCCAAATGTCTTCCAGAGTTTGGTTGTTACAAATAGTGTGCTCTATAGTCCATCTTGCCCTATAAAGTGAATGCAAATTCAGTGCCTTTAAACTATCTTGCAATTTTTTAGACAAAGGAAAAATATTTTCAGTGCAATTACTGTTGGGAAGTGAAACACTCCAAAACCTCTTCTTATGCTGTCTTCCCTTTTCTGATTGCTTATCTAGATTTCCAGAATTAGTCTGTTCATTCAGTGTGTGTGACTGGATTAAGTGCTTTTCTTTTTTTAAATTAGGTTGAAATTCCAAAAGATCTATCGTGCAATCGTAACTCTGTGATTTAACATCATGTTCTGAAATGGTTAAGTACAGTTTCACATCTTCAGCTGCCTCTTCAGAAATCACAGGTGGTGATCTTTTAGGTTTGAGTGGAAGTTTGGACCCATCATGAGAAAACCAAGGAATAAATCTTGAGAGTGGACGTGTAGGAAAGTCTTGAAGTGCTTTCTCTGCAATTTTTGACAGTTGTGTGGGATCATTCTCATATGGTCGATAATGTAATATTACTTCTGTAGTCATTCTGCAGTAATCCAGTCACTCTTAATGAAGAGAAAATTTCTTAGATGTGCTCTTCAGCGCTAGAATGTAATTTATAATTACAAGACTTTCTTTCCAAATCAGAGGGAATCAGGACCTAAAGCGGAAGTATTGCAAAGAATAAGATATGGTAGGGATAACCTACACACAAATAGGGAGAAAAGAAAAAACAAAAACCAATCCCAATATGATATTTTACCAAGTGTCATTGGTAAATGTGAATGGAATCCACAAAATTGGAAACCCTCTGTCTCACCAAAATAAGGGATCTGGATTAAATGCCTGGTAAGCCTCAAACTGCTAGTACTCAACACGTTTAGATCAACATGTAAATATTTATAAGTATTGTCATTAATATATTAGGTAATAATCTTAAGACTATAGCAGAAACAAAGGGTAAATTAGTGATTCCTAGGATATTTTATTCATTTGAAGAGAACAAAAATGTAATAATACTTAAAACTTTGAGACATTAATTGAGGAAAATGAAAATCATTGTAATTTTTGATGCATTGAAAAAAATAGATTTTATACTTTAAAATGATATGAATTCTACCAAATACATAGATACACTACTTAACGATTTTCATCCCCAATACTAAGCACCAATAACATGAAAATAGTTAAATTTTGCATTTTAACCAGGCTGGGAACTGGTCTTGTTAAAAAGTGTCCTTAGTATAAATGGGGCACTTTCACACTATCAAGACATTAGTACCATGGCTTCTGAATTCTAATTCAGAGGAGGAACAAGAAGGCTAGACCTTAATATTTTTTTTTTTCATTTTAGAACAAAGAAGTCTTCAAGCTGTCCCAAATTGGGTCACTGATAGTAAGTTCTAGCATACAGTTAGGCTTCCAAAGTTGCATGAGCCACAATGCAAGCTCTTTCAAATCCTAATTACTGTAGAAAAAAAATGAGAGGTTCTCCCCCAAATCATTAAAGAACTCCTTGAAGGGGTTCTCCCATTACTAGAATGGCCATAGGTGGGGACTCCTGTCATGATGTCATAATACTCATTTGATCACCAATTTTGAAGAGTCAGAAGTAATTAATTTCATCATGATTCTTTTCGCCTGTTAATGTCCACTAACTGATTTGACAACTTAAATTCATAAATGACTGTGATCCTTAACACCCATAATTCTTAACATGAATCTAGACATAGCATATTCTTTTTTTTCTTTTTATGTTTATTTTTGAGAGAGAGTGAGACAGATTGTGACCAGGGGAGGGGTCGAGAGAGGGAGACAAAGAATCCGAAGCAGGCTCCAGGCTCCGAGTTGTCAGCACAGAGCCCCATGTAGGACTCGAACCATGAGATCATGACTTGAACCGAAGTTGGTCACTTAAACGACTGAGCCACCCAAGCGCCCCTAAACATAGCATATTCTTAATTTTTTTTTTTTTTAACATTTATTCATTTTTAAGAGTGAGAGAGACACAGCGTGAGCAGGGGAGGGGCAGAGAGAGAGGGAGACGCAGAATCTGAAGCAGGCTCTGGGCTCTGTGCTGACAGCTCTGAGCTGTCAGCACAGAGCCCGACGCAGGGCTCGAAATCAGAGACCTGGAGATCATGACCTGAGCTAAAGTCGGAAGCTTAACTGACTGAGCCACCCAGGCTCCCCTAAACATAGCATATTTTTAAAACAATAATGCTTTTATTTTTTTCTTTCCTTTTCTTTACACTTTGACACTTTAAGATACTGCATTGAGAATTATTTTTGTTTGAAAATATTCAATGTTGTACTCTGAGGATGATGAAGTTGTGACAGCTCATTTTTTTACATATATAAGAAAGTGAACTTAAATGATCATATAAGTTGGTACACTTGGCATCCAACAATCAGTACAATTAGACTTGTTAAAATCTTGAAAGTTTCTTAAATTTCTGAAAGATATTAATATCTATTTACATACTTGATATGGGATTAAGAAAGAACATGACAGTTTCTTTTCCCTTTTCTCCAGAAAGAACCCATCTCAGTGTAACTCATTTGCTCAGGCTCAGCTTACAGGTCATATATCTATATTAATATTGTTGTTTTTCAGCTCTATAGTCAGAGACAGATTTATTAAACCGAGCTATCAGTATATGATTTTATGTTACAAATGAGACTGCTGAGCTTCTGGAATGTTTGATGCCTGCATCATAACTGTGTACAAGATAATGGTCGGTCAAAATGGATGCCAAAAGAAGGTAAGTGAAATTCAACTGAATTCAAATGTCTATCCAATCTCTTCTCAGCTCAGTTTAACAAGTTATTGGAAACCACACAGTAGAGCATCCAAGAAATAAGTGTGTTTGGGGAAGTAGAAAACAAATGAAATACAGCTGAAAGCATTTTAAATAAAAGGTTTTCAGAAAACAGTAATTCCAGAAAACTCTGCCCTGTTCGTTTTCCCTAAATAATAATACAATTACATCATCAAACTTACTCAAAATTTTCTGCTGTGTACAGAAAACGAAAGCTGACATCAATTTTCCCACATCCACACTACTTTGAAGTAAACTGCAATAAGTTATAGCATATCTAAATTATACGTTGTTGTACTATGTATCTCAAAACCCTTGGCACTGCTAAAACTAGACTAATTTTGCTGATCAAACTAAAGACTGGTAACTTCGTCAGTGCTACACAAAGACACAAGAGACAAGGAAAAATCACCGGAGATGCCTACTGTACATCATCTTGGCTCACAGGGCTCTAGGGACGTTAGCTTCTCTGACTAAAGCCGGTCTGGTTACTCCAAGCAGCATATAACACAACGAGTGATTTATCGGGTATCTATTACATTCTAGAGGAATGCAACATGAGCCTCTCAAACCTAAAAAGCAAAGAAGAAAAATTGCTTCCTTCCTCTCGGCGCCGAAGGACACAAGAATGCAGGAACTAATGGTGTTTACGAAGGACGAGGCCTACATCCCCGGGACCAGGCCTAGGTGGCAAAGGCTTCGAGAACTAGCGAGAGAACAGAAAACAGACTAAACGGAGTCAGGTTCGTGAAAGTTTACCTTTCAGGGCCAGCAGGTGCTCCTGTTTGGGGGGATTCACTTCCATTTTGAACGGCACTTTCGACCCAATGCCTACGGCAGCTGGGTAGGTTCAAAGCAGCCCGGAAGAAAACAGTAAAGCGTACGTTCGGGAAGATCGAATGCACTCCCAACAGTTTCTGCTGGTAGTGCCTTAAATTCTCTTCTTACGACGTCCTTTAGGGACTCAACGGCTTCTTTTCACCAAAGCCATCTCTTATTTCTTAGCGATTTATACATAAAATACTTCTCTGTTTTCCAGCCACAAATCACACATAGCGTCTTCCAGAAACCACTCCTCGCTGACAGCACATAGCCCCACAGATAACTACATGGCGGAGTAGAGGGAAAAAAAAAAACCCCAAAAAACCCTAGTGTGGCATCCTGGGATTTGTAGTTTAAACAAAAACCGCACTGCATGCAGGGAGATGTAGTCTCCCGTAATCCTCGCGTCTATTCTGCAATTAGGAAGCGATCGTTTCTAAAACGGGAGTTTCACTCCAAAATTTTACTTCTTGTTTTATCCTTTCTTTTTTATTTCTTTAATTTTATTCCTTCCATACTTCAGTCTCATAAATAACAGCAATAAAAACAGCAAAGCGTTCATACACAGGGATCGGCTTCCCAAGAGCTAGGGACTGACAGGAGGAGGAGCTCTGAGGTCAGCCCAGCCGTGCCCGGCGTCGTACTGCGCCTGTGCGCTAGCGGCGAGCGCCGAGGCCTCTGGGTAGATGGTCCTACCCCGCCCCTTAGTTGAAGGCGGTGACGGCTGCTTCTGCGGCACCGCTCCTCCTAGGATGGCTACTCTGGTTGTAAACAAGCCTGGAGCGGGACTAGACAGTGGCCGTCAGGGCAGCCGGGGTACGGCCGTGGTGAAGGTGAGGGACTTTGCGTGCTCCGTTCTCCACCTTCGGCCTCCCTTCGGTTTATCCCTGAGTTCTGGCGGCGGCGCCCCGGCCGTCTTCGGGCAGGATGCGCGGCCTTTGCGTCCCTCTCGGCTTTACATGCCTTGTTCCCCACTCCGCGATCTTTTCTCTTTGCGGGCGTGAAGTTGCCTGGTCTTCTGTTAATACCAGTTCTTTACTTGACATCGCCGATGGGGATATTTGTGAAAATGATCGTATGGGCCTGTGAGACTGACTTCGGCCGGTCTTTTCCCTAGATCCTCTGCTTTTGGTTAAGTTCAACAGGCATTAGCTTATTTTTACTAAATTGAACCATTATTATCGCTAGGTACTATGTTCATTGTAACTCGTTAATATTGTAGCTCGTTAATAATCTACCTATGAAATATATGATCATTACCGTTTTGCAGGTGAGGAAACTCAGGTTTGGGTTAACACAGTGAGCCAGGGTTGACTGCCTTTAAAGTCTGGTTTTCATCATCACACTAATTCTAGGGGTGTATTAGTGGTTGATCTGCCCCCTCCTTTCTTGGTAGTACAGTCTTTCAACACTTGAGAAGTCTCCCAGCAGCAGCATGGTTGGGCAATAACGTTAAGGTATACCAATTGCCTATGGTTTGAGGTTTGAAATTCTACCATGCTTGAGTGCTTCAAAATGCATTTGCTAAAACAGCAATTGAAATACGTGGGATTCACGTTTCCCCTTCACTATATAGTCATGGAAAGATTTGGAAGGGAGAACTGATCTCAGTCGTTTGTAGAAGACTTTCAGGATTATTATAATCTCAGTTATTGGTATTTCTCATTACTGGTTACATATTAGAATAACAGGATTTAAAAAAAAATACCCTAGTTATGCACACTTCCTCCTCCAGTTCTGATTAACCTGACATAAGTATATTTTTTTACATTTCCAGAATTGATTTTAATGTGCAGCTAGAGTTGAGAACTACTATACCAGATAATATCTGAAGTTCTTTTAAGATCTTGGATAATAGGCACCTAATGTTGGGTTTAGATGACAACAAATGATATATTTCTGCTTACAAGTATATTATCAATCAGTGTTGGTGGCTTTTGATTCATCTGACCTTTATATATCAGTGAAGTTATTCTGAAGGTACACGGCATATCTGAGATACAGAGGGAGCCCTGTTAGGCATGTTGTATGGTTGAGCATTTATTGATTTGTGCTTTATCTAAGTAGAGAATTCCTAAAGATAATTTTGTGAATTAACTTGAGTCAGTAAGTTGTAATTAGAATGGATATTATTGCTTATTGCTGTATCTATCTTTGTTACCCTTAGTTGCCTTAAAATCTCAAAAATATATTGAAGTCTGATATAATTCAAATTTATTACAGTACAGAGTTTAATATGTTAGAGCTTCACTTCATTCATCTTTACCTTTTTTTTAAACGTTCATTCATTTTTTTGAGAGAGCATGAGCGGGATGGGGCATAGAGGGAAACAGAGGATCTGAAGCGGGCTGCACAGCGAGGCCTGGTAGGCTCGAACTCACAAGCTGAGATCATGACCCGACCTGAAGTCAGGCACTCAACCACCTTGGCCACCCAGGCGCCCCACATTTTTGTCTTTATATGTAAAATGTGCCTGAGCTGTGTGGTAGGATAGTCTTTTTTGGCAAGACCCTTATGCTGTAATTTGTAGGGAGTATGGTGGCATAAATTTAAAAAACAAAAACAAACTTATTGTCATTTTCATAGATGAAAGCAGAAATTATTCATTGGAAGGTGAAAGTTGAAGTATATGATGCTAATACGTAAAATGACCTATTTAATGAACAAGCTGAGAGTGACATGGTTTTTTCACTAGAAAAAGACAAAAATCTAACATTCTGAAATTCACATTCAAAAAGGAAAAAGGAATCAGAAAAGT
This sequence comes from Panthera uncia, assembly GCF_023721935.1. Taxonomy (NCBI): domain Eukaryota; kingdom Metazoa; phylum Chordata; class Mammalia; order Carnivora; family Felidae; genus Panthera; species Panthera uncia. The sequence continues at coordinate 48,202,183 of NW_026057577.1, read as the reverse complement.
TCCTTTTGAAGAGTGAGTCTCCTTAGCACTTTTAAAATATAGTCTGGTTTATTAAAGTTTTATTTACATGTGATAAGTTTGTAGCTCTCTTTGGCATATTTGTGAAGTTTATAAAATTAAGAGCTTTTCTCTTATCTAGGATTTAATTTCTTGGGCTTTTAGCCACACTTCCTGATGATAAATACTGAAGAAAGAATGTCTTACTCTATTGTTAACTGAGTTGATGTGAAATAATCTAATAACTTTATTTTTGGACCCATGTTTGGTTTATAAATCAGTTGTATGTTGCTAGTGCTTTTTGAAAAAACCTGTGGTAGCAACTTAAGTTTTTTTTATCTTCTATAATTATGGGGTCACAGATACAAGGTATGAATGGACTAAGTAAAATTTAATTTGATTCTTTGAAGTATATGGTCATAAACAAGTTTATGTTAGAATAGCAAGAACATCTATTAAAAATGTTGCATTTGTTTTACATCTAATTGTGTTGTATCTTTTCTGTATTTGATTGAATTTGATATTTAAGTGAGGATGTTTAAAAAATTTTTTAATGTTTTATTTATTTTTAAGACAGAGAGAGACAGAGCATGAGTGGGGATGGGGCAGAGAGAGAGGAAGACACAGAATCTGAAGCAGGCTCCAGGCTCTGAGCTGTCAGCACAGAGCCTGATGTGGGGCTCGAACTCACGAACTGTGAGATCATGACCTGGGCGGAAGTTGGACGCTCAACCGACTGAGCCACCCGGGTGCCCCTAAGTGAGGATGTTTAAATAAAAATTCTTTCCTGCCTTTTTTAAAAACGTAGGTTAAATTTAAGTTTGTATATATAACATAATTTATCTGTAACGTTTCTAGCTATTTCCCTTCCTCATAGGGAACCACTATTCCAGTGTAATTAATTTCCTTTATAGCCTGCTAGAAAGTTAGTATGCCTGTATAAAAACATACATATAAATATATGCTCTTTCACTCCTCAGTTTAATGCAAAAGCTATGTATTCTATGTATCATTTTTCGCTTTGCTTTATTTGTGTGAAATCATTCTGTTTGTGTACATAGAAAACTTCCTCTTTCTCCATAGACTGCATAGTTTGCAGTACATGAATATACTATATTTTCTAGTCTGTACTGGTACATATTTACTTTGTTTCCAATCTTTTGCAAATGCAAATGGTGCTATAAGGAATAACATAGAGACTGCTTCACACATGTGTAATATATTTGTAGGATAATTTCCTGGAAATAGAATTACTAAACCATGTAGGGGTGCCTGGGTGGCTCAGTTGGTTGAACATCCGACTCTTGATTTTGGCTCAGGTCATGATCCCAGGATCATGGGATCCAGCCCCATGTTGGGCTTTGTGTTGGGTGTGGAGCCTGTTTGAGATATTCTCTCTCTCTTTCTCTCTCTCGCTCCCTCCCCCTGCCCCTCTCCCTCCTTTCCCCCCATCTTTCTCTCTCCCTCTGCTCCTCTCCCCTGCTGGTGCACTCTCTTTTTTTTTTTTTTTTAATAGTTTTATTTATTTATTTATTTATTTTTTAATATATGAAATTTATTGTCAAATTGGTTTCCATACAACACCCAGTGCTCATCCCAAAAGGTGCCCTCCTCAATACCCATCACCCACCCTCCCCTCCCTCCCACCCCCCATCAACCCTCAGTTTGTTCTCAGTTTTTAACAGTCTCTTATGCTTTGGTTCTCTCCCACTCTAACCTCTTTTTTTTTTTTTTTCCTTCCCCTCCCCCATGGGTTTCTGTTAAGTTTCTCAGGATCCACATAAGAGTGAAACCATATGGTATCTGTCTTTCTCTGTATGGCTTATTTCACTTAGCATCACACTCTCCAGTTCCATCCACGTTGCTGCAAAAGGCCATATTTCATTCTTTCTCATTGCCACGTAGTATTCCATTGTGTATATAAACCACAATTTCTTTATCCATTCATCAGTTGATGGACATTTAGGCTCTTTCCATAATTTGGCTAGTGTTGAGAGTGCTGCTATAAACATTGGGGTACAAGTGCCCCTATGCATCAGTACTCCTGTATCCCTTGGATAAATTCCTAGCAGTGCTATTGCTGGGTCATAGGGTAGGTCTATTTTTAATTTTCTGAGGAACCTCCACACTGCTTTCCAGAGAGGCTTGGTGCACTCTCTTAAAAAAAAAAAAAAAAATACCTGCTTTCCCACACTTTCACCAGCACAACAAAGAGTTATTGACCTGTTTGATCTAATCTGAAAACTGAAAACAGTATATTGGTGTAGGTTTAATTGCATTTCAAAGTTTTTTGAGTGAGATTGGACATCTTTTCATGTATTTAAAGAGTTGTTTTCATGTCTTTTTCTGTGAACTATGTATTACATTTAAGACTGTCTTGAACCATACTGGGATGCAAGCCAATTAGAAGTTATGAATTTACAGTGAAAAATGTTTGTATTTTATGCACTAAGTCCAAATTAATTACAGAGCTAATATTTTTAGTATATTAAGTGTGATTTCCACTAAGCATTTTCTGGTTTTTGTCTTGCATTATTTACTTGTTGGGGGATGGTGGTTGGACTGAACTGTTTAAAACAATTTTTTTTTAAGTTTATTTATTTTGAGAGAGAGAAAGTGCAAATGGGGGAGGAACAGAGAGAGAGAGAGAGAGAGAGAGAGAGAGTGTGTGAGTGTGAGTGAGTGAGTCCCTGCACTGTTAGTGCAGAGCGTGCTGCAGGGTTTGAACTCAAGAACCATGAAATGGTGACCTGAGCTGAAGTTGGATGTTTAACCTACTGAGTCACCTAGGTGCCTCCCCTCTTTTTAAAAACCTTCATTTTGTCAGACTTTATTTATATAAGCACACCAGTGGTTGGTTGTTTGGAATGCCCTGTTTCTGGGGGCTTTTTGGTCTAACAGGGAAAGACAGGCTGGAAAGCCAATAAGGGAATTAAAGTGCTCTGGGGTGTTAAGATTAAACACTTATCCATGGTGTATGATGGCCCAAGGGATAGTGTGCTCATTTCAGTTGGACTGACCTGTGTGGGTAGGCTGAGAGATATAGTTGTTTAGAAATTTGTTAGTTTACTAATGTTAAAAAGAGGATCCACAAGAAAAATGTTTGTTTAGGTATTTCCTCAGCATCAGCATAAAGAAAGAGGCAAAAACAGTTTATCCTGTTCTAGGAGCTACAAATTGTTTCATATAGTTTGAGAATAGAGTCTGAAGGGGGTTGCAATAAAGCAGTATGACAGAGGACAGATTGTAGTAGGTCATGGATGACAGACATAAGAGTTTGTGGCATAATTGTTCAACATGGGTATTAAAAAAAAATAAAATTCTGAAACACTTCAGCTATATTTGGAAGTAACAGTACTAACAGTACTTCATTAATAAAAATATAGGTTGTTGACTTAATTCTAAAACCACACTCATGTGCTTGGGAATCAATATGCTGATTTTTGTTGCCTTTCCTTTGACTGCATGGCCTTGGGCAAGTCATGTGCCTGTAATTGGAACTATATAGACAAAATATTTTCTAACCGAGGGGAATTATTTATTAATTGAGAACAAGGAATTGAAATTTAAGTCTTAGCTGATTTCTTGTCTTTACATTATATAATATAAACACTAGAAGATACTTGAAAGTTACTTATAGTCTTTTCTGAACAGGTTCTTTATTATTTACAAGGGTTAAATGTCACCCTAGTACATATTTCAGATTATTTTTGTTAAAATTAATGATGATTTTTGGGGGGTAATTTCGGAGAAATTGCTTAAGAATGCAAATTCGGTAGAATTATATAGTGTACAGATTCCTATATAATGAATCAAGTCATAATTTTCAAAAGATAAAGATGATATTAATTTACATTATTTTTGTCCCTAAAACTTGACATTTCAAGGAGATTTCACTATGATATAGTTTTGGTAGGGTCTGTCAGATGATATGATAAAAAGATGATTCAAGGTTTTACAATCTAGACTTTTTTTTCATGGAGAAATAAAGTGACTTAGAAAGATTCGATCAAGTTTTTTTTTTTTGGCCTGAAGTATGTATGCTTTTAAAATCATTTAAAGAGCACATGTTCCCATGCCAATTATTAGGTGCTGGAGTGTGGAGTTTGTGAAGATGTCTTTTCTTTGCAAGGAGACAAAGTTCCTCGCCTTCTGCTTTGTGGCCACACAGTCTGTCATGACTGTCTTACCCGCCTGCCTCTTCATGGAAGAGCAATCCGTTGCCCTTTTGATCGACAAGTAACAGATCTAGGTAGGAAAATATATTGTATTTAAGATTGAAAATTGTTTGGTTTATTTGTGTGAAAAGGAGTTTGTATAGTCATTGATTACAGTAGGGTTCTAGGTTAGAAGAGATGTATGGAAAAGGATTATCTTCACTTGTTCTAGTTCTAGTTTACTTAGAGGAGTTATTTTAGCTAAGTGTATATTTCATACAGTGGTTTTCAAACACAAATCATAGCTAATTTTTAGTTATGAAATCAATTTAATTGGTTGTGAACATGCTTTTTTAAAGAAGAAATGGGAAAAAAATGTGTGTTGCACTCTGAAGGTGAATATTGGTGTGTGAAACTTTTCTTTCAGATGTATATATTATATATGAACATATTTTTAAAACCATGCATATATAAATATATATAAGTAAACATATATCTAAGTATTTATAAGTAAATATATATATGTGTGCATATGTGTACATACACACATATATATACATATATACATATATGTAGGTTATCCTGTGTTGAAAGGGAAAATGTATTTCTTACTGGAGGTTGCTGTAAAAAGTATTTTAAAGCACTTGTTTTAATATATGTAGTAAAAGTCAGTGACAAAATAGTTTTTAAAAAGTATAAAGAAAAATAGTAGAACTTTATGTTTTTACTGAGAATGCTGAAGAGTTGGGGCTCCTGGGTGACTTAACAAGAGTTAAGCATCCCACTCTTGATTTCAGCTCAGGTCATGATCTCACATTTTGTGGGATTGAGCTGACAGCACAGAGACTGCTTGGGATTCTCTCCCTGTCTCTCTCTGCTCCTCCCGTCCTTGCTCACCTGCACTCTCTCTGTCTCTGTTAAAAATAAATAAATAAACTTAAAAAAAAAAAAGAATGCTGAGGTTTTCTTTTAATGTTTATTTATTTTGAGAGAAAGAGTATGAGTAGGGGAGAGCAGAGGAGAGGGAAGGAGAGAATCCTAAGCAAGTTCTGTGCCATTGCTATAGAACCCTACTTGGGGCTGGATCTCACAAACCATGAGATCATGACCTGAGCTGAAATCGAGTGGTATGCTTAGTTGACTGAGTCACCCAGGTGCCCCAGGAGTTTCTGTTTTCTTAAAGAGAATTTTTAACAAGACAATAGTTCTAGCAATAAAAAGAAATTAGGGAAAATTTGAATTTTGAAAATTTAGACATTATTAATGATATTAATAAATATATGATAAATTACTGTTAGGTATGAAGTGAAATGATTAATATTCCATTTTATTAGATTTAGTTTTTATTTTTATATTTGTTTTAGGAGATTCAGGTGTTTGGGGATTGAAAAAAAATTTTGCTTTATTGGAGCTTTTGGAACGACTACAGAATGGACATATTGGCCAATATGGAGTTGCAGAAGAAGCCATTGGGATATCTGGAGAGGTATTGATTGAATTTATTAAAATATTTATTATGAGCATGAATTTTTTCTTTTATTTTAAAATATAAGTTTAATCTTACCTCACTTGCTTCGGCAGATAGGAATCCAGAAACACAACTTTTCATTACATTACAGTTTTATAGGAAATAATATTCCCAACTGAATAGAAAGTAAAACTTAAACTGGAATTCACTGAAAATACTATACCCAAAGTATATTTTATGTATAAACTTACCTCCTTATTATAATTCAGTTCTATCCAAGGATAAAGTCAAGAGTTAGAAGGTTATGGAAAAGTAAAAAGAAGTGGAAGCTACATTAAACCAGAGGATGCAAAAGTGAATCAACAATAAACAGTATGGTGCAAAGAAAGAAAGAAACTCCATCAAAGAGGCCATTTAGTGTAGAGGCCAAATGCCTTAAAGATAGCAGTAGCTCTTGAGGGAATTAATACTATAAATATCTTCATGAAAAGTTTAAATGTGTAAGTATACTCTATCCAACAAGCTGGTCATCCAGTAAATATTAGGATGCTGCCCATTAACACAGGTTAAAATACATTTTTTACACTTAATTATATGCATAGCTCATATACTGTACTAGATATGAGAATAGTTGTAGTAAATAACAGTTAATGATTTCATTGGTCAACTTTAAAACCACAGGTTTAGAATCAAGGAAACAAATGTCAGATTGATTTCTACTTTTCTTCTATTAGATCATGATTTCTTTATATAAAGTGAATCACTGAAGTGAATTTCAAACTAGAGCACTGTTTCCTAAAAGTTTTGCAGTTCCTTTACATGCTATGTCTTTTATCTTTCGGAAGACATTAGAATATTATCTAATGTTGTCCTTGTAAATATTAATCATGTCTGAAAAATAGAAGACATGTATTTTTTATTTTACTAGTTGAACTTTGGGTTCATTTTAAAATTTAATATGATAATTAATGATACCATTGGTGTTTTTTCTAATTTTTATTTCTGGAATAATTTATGCCAGATTGCCTCCTTTCCAATTAGGCCTTTTAATATTCATCATAAGTTTTCAAAACATTCTTGATTATCTATTATATAAAGTTTTTCAAGTTGAAATGCTTTTTTAGTAATTCATGAAAATTAGAAATAATATTTAAGAGCTTATATATAACATAGGATTTTTATTTTTTCTTTAAACTAGCTTAAATCAGTGCTTTTTCAGCCTGGATTATACAGTGAACTCACCTATGGAGTTTTAGAAAAAAATACACAGATTAGGCCTCATCTATAACCTATTAGAATTTCATAGGTTAGAGTCTGAGCATCCGTGTTTTTTTTTTTTTTTTCTTAACGTTTATTTATTTATTTTTGAGACAGAGAGAGACAGAGCATGAACGGGGGAGGGTCAGAGAGAGGGAGACACAGAATCTGAAACAGGCTCCAGGCTCTGAGCTGTCAGCACAGAGCCCGATGCGGGGCTCGAACTCACAGACTGAGAGATCATGACCTGAGCCGAAGTCGGACGCTTAACCGACTGAGCCACCCAGGCGCCCCTGAGCATCCGTGTTTTTAAAAGCTTTGCATCTGATTCTTATGCACACATCTGGTTCTCACAGTAGCCTTCACACTTCTCTTCTTCTGCTACATCACCATGATAAGTGGTATTTAAAGTAGTGGTGGGGGAGCCTGGCTGGTTCACTTGGTGAAGCATGTCAATGTTGTTGTCAGGGTTGTGGTAAGTTCTAGTGCCATATAGGGTATAGAGATTACTGCAAAATAAAATCTTTTATAAAATTGAAAACTAAAGCAGTGGGGATGTATTTATTATCAACTTTCTTTTTTAGTCTTAAAAGATTTCTAAAAAAGAGATTTCTAGCCTCTAGTTTTCAGTTTCTTGCATATAAGCTGAGGGGATTTCATAGAAGATATCTTTACACTGACTGTAAATCTATGAGGATAGTTCTCTTTTTGGCCCCAAATTCATAGCATGGATTGATAATAAGTTTTGGAAATAGCTTCTCACTTACCTATAGAAATGAATACTTTTGGAGTGTCTGAGTGACTCAGTTGGTTATGTGTCAGACTCTTGATTTTGGCTCAGGTGATGATCCCAAGGTACGTGAGATTGAGCCCTGGATAGTGCTCTGCACCGATAGCATGAAACCTGCTTACGATTCTCTCTCCCTCTCTTTCTGTCTCTTCCCTGATTGTGTGCACGTGCAAGGGCACTCTCTCTCTCAGATAAATAAACTATTAAAAAAAAAACCTCAGAAAACAAAATGAATACTTTCTTAGGTGAGTAGTAAATGACCTTTTTACTTAATTGCCAGTATATTTTCAATGTAAAGCCTGGTCAGTTAAGAAAAGATTATGGGGGAAAAAAGGAAGGATTATGGGCTTTTATATTTTAAAATTTAACATGTTGTAATGATGGAGGTTCAGTTTGAAGACATTAATTTTTTGTTTATCAGAGTATCATTCGTTGTGATGAAGATGAAGCTCACGTTGCGTCTGTATATTGCACTGTGTGTGCAACTCACTTGTGCTCAGAGTGTTCTCAAGTTACTCATTCTACGAAGACATTAGCAAAGCACAGACGAGTGCCTCTGGCTGACAAACCTCATGAGAAAACCATGTGCTCTCAGCATCAGGTACACGCCATTGAGTTTGTTTGCTTGGAAGAAGGCTGTCAGACTAGTCCACTTATGTGCTGTGTCTGCAAAGAGTATGGAAAACACCAAGGTCACAAGGTATGATTATAATTAGACTGGATGACTCTACCTGGTTTATCAGCCTACCATTTGTTTCCATTGACTACTTTATGCCAAGTAGGGATTGAAGAAGCGTTCAGTGATGAATGAGTTGAGCTTGGTAGCATGAAAAGAAATGAGAGATTCAATTTCTGAATGTCATAAAAATTTCAGAAGCCTCATGATTCTTTCTTCATTGAAAAATAGCTTTCCAGCAGGAAACAAAAGTTCTCTGTGTGCATGTTTTCTTAAATGAACTGGATTGTTTTGACAGTACTTAAGTCTTTTGATGAACTGATGTTTATGGTAAAATCATAAAGTGAGTCTTTTGGATTCTTATTTAACAATAAATGGACTCCCAAATTTTAAATTATTTCTTTGAAGGATAAATAGTTTTGTGATGAAGATACATTAGTATTTACTATCTTGTGCTTTTGTAAATGTGTTATAAAAGCCACTTGAGACTGATGCTTTTTTTTATTATTATAGGAGTGATTTAAATAGCATTTTATATTGTTAGTCAGTACCATGAGTTCTTTTCTATAATTGTGTTGCATTTTAGCATTCAGTATTGGAACCAGAAGCTAACCAGATCCGAGCATCAATTTTAGATATGGCTCACTGTATACGGACCTTCACTGAGGAAATCTCAGATTATTCCAGAAAATTAGTTGGAATCGTTCAGCACATTGAAGGAGGAGAACAAATAGTGGAAGATGGAATTGGAATGGCCCACACAGAACATGTATGGAATTTTTTTCTTCCTCCTGTACTTTCTTACCCTTTGTACTTCTCACCTTTTCATTTTTTTAATTTATTGGGCAATTACGTTGTGCTAGTACTGCACTAGTCACTGAAAACAAGTTTTATAAAAAGTCTCTATCTTCATGGAGTTTATAATCCATCATGGAAGAGAGACATTTTCAAATGTAGTAACTATTTTGTAGGGGAAGTACAGGATGCCTTAGTAATGCATAAGAGTGGCAATAATTTAGCTGCCTCAGGGAAGGCTATCTGGAATATGTGGTGTCTAAACTGAGACTTGAAGAAATTTAGTCAGGGAGAAGAGTGTGGTGGGGAGTGAGTTGTCCCAGAGAGGGAAGCACGTGTTGAAATGCCTGGAAGTAAGAATTGGACATATTATAGAACAACTCAGTTCACTACACTTGAATCTTTGAGTATTGGATGGTACAGGGCAAGAAAAAAATGTTGGAGAGTTAAAGGCCAAATCATGGAGGATATTATTAGCTCTGTTAAAGAGGTTGGACTTGATTATAAGGGCAGTGATGAGCCGCTGAAGAATTAGCATAGAAATAACATAATCAGATTTGCATTAAGAAAGGTTGCTCTTAGGGGCTCCTGGGTGGCTCAGTTGGTTAGGCATCTGACTCTTGATTTTCGGCTCAGGTCATGGTCTCATGCTTCATGGGATTGAGCCCTGTGCCCGACTCCACACTGAACATGGAGCCTGCTGAAGATTAATTCTCTCTCTCTCTTTCACTCTGTCAAAATCATAATCATAATCATAATCATAAATTATTTAAAAATCAAATAAAATACAAAATTTGGTTTCTCATTTTCACTAGCTACATTTCAAGTATATTCACGTACATATAGCTAATGGCTACCATATTGAACCACACAGATACAGAATGTGTCCATCATCATTGAAGGTTCTACTGGACATTTTATGCTAGAGTGGAAATACTTTATTCCTTCAGTGAGTATTTATGGAACCCATACAATAGCTAGACACTGTTTTAGCATTGTTCTAGCTAAGGAGACACTGCCAAAAAACTCTGCCTTTGCAGTTTACATTCTAATGTGGAAAAAGTGTCAGTACTAATGGCAAAAGTATGTTAAGTGCTATGGAGTGTTATATGGGGTGTTCCTGGATAGACTCCCTAAGAAAGGGACATTGAGCAAAGACCTAACACAGGTAAGAAAGGAACCATGCTAATATTTGGGGAAAGAATATTCCAGGCAGAGAGAAGAGCAAGTGCAAAGGCCCTGAAGTTGGAGTGTGCCTGGTGCACTTAGGAAACTGTGAGGAGTTCTCAGTTTGGCAGCACATAAACTAAAATTGGAATGATGCAGCAAAGATTCACATGGTGCCTGTGTGAGGATGACACATAAATTTGTGAAGTATTTCATATTTTTAAGGATTAAAAGGTACAGACTTCCAGTTATAAAATAAGTAATGGAAATGAAAAGTACAGCATGGGGAATATAGTTAGTAATGCTGTAATAACATTGTATGGTGACAGATACTAACTACACTTAGTGTGCTGAGTACCACGTAATGTGTAGAATTGTTAGATCAGTATGTTGTTCACCTAGAACTGATACAACATTGTATGTCAACTACACTTCAATTAAAAAAACCCAACAACTGTGAGGGGGTCAAATGCATCTAGAGTAGAATGATTGAGGAGAGCATAGCAGGTGTTGAGATCACAAAGGGTCTTATGGATATTTGCTTTTCTTTCTGCCACAAATGTTCTTCCTCAAGATAATCTTGTCACCTTCTTCAGGTCTTTGCTCAGATGTTGCTTTTTCAGGGAGTCTGTTCTTGAACACTCCCTGTAAAGGACTTTGGCATTTACTCTGAGTGGAATGGGAAATCATTAGAGAGTTTTGGGCAAAAGAATAATCTTCCTGACTTAACATTATTTTTTTATAATATATTCTTTTTTTTTTTTTAACATTTATTTATTTTTGAGACAGAGAGAGACAGAGCATGAACGGGGGAGGGTCAGAGAGAGAGGGAGACACAGAATCTGAAACAGGCTCCAGACTCTGAGTGGTCAGCACAGAGCCCGACGTGGGGCTTGAACTCACGGACCACAAGATCATGTCCTGAGCCGAAGTCGGATGCTTAACCGACTGAGCCACCCAGGCGCCCCCTGACTTAACATTTTAAAAGGATCTGTCTGGCTGCTAGGTGGAGAATACTCTGTAGAGGGCAGTAATGGATCTATTGAGGCCAATTAGAAAACTATTGTAATAATCGGGTGAGCGATGATAATGTCATAGATCAGGTCAGTAGAGGTGAAGGTGATGAGGCTTGATCAGATTTTGGGTATGTTGTTTTGAATATGTTTTGTGGTCAGCAGAATTTGCTGAGGGACTGTTATTGGATGTGAAAGAGAAGTATTAAGGGTGACTCCAGTTTTGTTTTTTTTTTGTTTGTTTTTTTTTTTTTTTTGGCTTGAACAATGTGGAGGATGGCATTGCCATTTATTGAGATGGAGGAAACTAGGTTTGACAGTGGAAGAGACTGAAGATTAGGTATTCTCTTTTGCTTGAGATGTTATTTAAAGAGTTGGATGTCCAAAGGCTGTGGTTAAGGAGAAAGATCTTGTGTGAAGATAGCAATTCTGCAATTTTTAAGAACATAGATGGTATTTAAATTTTCACTATTTCACATATAAAATCTTTGTTATGGTTAAAGTTGTTTAATTTCTATTTCTTTAGGTACCGGGTACTGCAGAGAATGCCCGGTCATGTGTCCGAGCTTATTTTTCTGATCTTCATGAAACTCTGTGTCGTCAAGAAGAAATGGCTCTAAGTGTTGTTGATGCTCATGTTCGAGAAAAACTGATTTGGCTCAGGCAGCAACAAGAAGATATGACTATTTTGTTGTCCCAAGTTTCAACAGCCTGTCTTCATTGTGAAAAGACTTTGCAACAAGTAGGTAGATTAAATGTGGTTAGGACATATTTTAAGAAGGAGGTTAAACAGATAATTATCAGAGGTATGCACTAGTCTATTTTATTAATAAATATTTTAATATTATTATTATTTGTTACTGTGGGCATTAACATTGTGCTTAGGACATGGTCTCTAACCTTAAATTGCTCCACCAACCATATCAGTGTCCTCTACTTCATGTGCCCTCCCCAGCTTAAAACTATGGATTCTAGAAACTCTTGAATGTCTTGTCATTCTTTAGTCATGCTAAGCCCTTTAACTCTTCTTTACCAAGCATGTACTATTCTTTCTGCTTGGTGGGCTTATATCTCCCTTTTCTGATAGTGGAAATCCTTTTTCAAAGTCTAGCTCAAATGTTTGCTTTTCTTTGAAACTCTCTGTTCTTTTTTTTTTTTTTTTTTGGATGCCTTTCTAGCATGTACTACCTATCTCTGCTCTAATTCATTGGTTCTTAATTTTGATATCACAGTAATCCCATGTTTTTTGATGATTGAGGTATCAGAAGCAATTTGTTTTACCAGTTTTCAGATCATGTCATGAGATCATGATACCATGAGATCATGATGTGGGCCAAAATCAAGAGTCGGATGCTTAACTGACTGAGCCACCCAGGTGCCCCCAGATAATATACTTTTAAAATAAATTGGATTTAAGATTATTTGAGCAAAAATGTCAGTCTTATTTATTTCTATTTGGTTCTGCTTTCATGAGTTGGTGATAGAAAGGTAATTATTGCCCTAGGAATTCCCAGTAAGCTATAGTGTATTTTACCTTTATTGACATATTGCTAGTAATTGTGTTGACTGCAAATCACTGCAGAACTAAACTTATTACTAATTGTAAAGTTTTTTCTCTTATATATCTGATTAGACTTATATGAATGTGGCGAGGCTGTAACCACAAAAGTCTTGAGCTTATCATATTGAATTATAATAATTGATGTGTATGCCATTTATTAAATTGCCTTGAACTTCAGTCCTATTCTTTCCTCTGCCCTGTGATTTTTGGACTAGAACTCTACAAACCCCATATCTGCTTTGCCAGCTCCTTGTTAGTTTAGGCTCCATCAGCAGGGGACAGGAAAGGAAGGTTGGAAGGTAGAGTTAGTTTCCCGTTGGTTCCCATTTACTTGGGTTCCTGTGAATTTCACTGCTCACAAGAAGATATCACTTTCCTTAGAGACCTGAGCTTAAGATCCATGGGGACTTTCCTATAAGTTTCTAAGTTTTAATAATTCTAGCATGTGCCTTTTATTCCCCCTTTCCTGGGGCGTGATAGCTGCTTCCTACATTTGCTTTCCCACATGGTATCTGAGTACTTTTTACCCTTTTAGTTACCTAGTTAATAACTACACCTAGTTAGCAGTTCTTCATAGTAAATTCTTTCTGTTTACATAAGTGGTGTGGTTTTCCTCTACTAATTCGAACCTGAACAATATGCATTCTTCATTCTTCTCTATGTTGACTGCATGTATCTTGTTCATCTTTGTATCTAGGTAGAAGGAACTTAATAAATATTTGTTCAGTTATGATGGGTAATCAAGCTACACAGAAAAATCAGAAATGGATTACATCTAGATCTTGTTTACTTGAATACGTAAAAGTATTTTTATATTTATTCTGTTAAAAAGTATGTTTATAGTTACTGAAATATGTGGAGGTTAGAATTTCTGAAGCATTTCATCAAAGTGATTGGTAATTGTTAATGATATGGTATTATTTCACTATGTTAATGCAAATGAAGTTAGGGTCTTAGAGTCATTCTTCATATCAACTTTGGTTTTTAAAGTCATAGAACCCTAACCCCAACCAATATTCTTTTTTTTATTGTTAAAATTTTTTTTCAATGTTTATTTTCAATAGAGAGAGAGAGAGAGTGAGTAAAAGCAGGGGAGGGATAGAGACAGAGGAAGACACAGATCCTGAAGCACACTCCAGGCTCTGAGCTGTCAGCGCAGAGCCTGATGCAGGACTCAAATTTGAACCATAATATTTGACCTGAGCCAACGTCGGATGTTTAACCAACTGAGCCACCCAGGCATCTCCCCAACCAATATTCTTAACAGTTCCTGCCACAGAGATAATTGAACAGAAGAATGGATAGAACATCACACGTTATTATCAATTTTGAGAACAAAGCTTAATCATCCTTCCCCTCCAAAAAAAAAAAAAAATGATGCATCACCTAAGTTCAAGGCATGAAGCTAAGTGGTGAGGATTTGTCTATTCATTTAGCAAATAAGTTTTGAGTGCCTACTGTGTGCCAGGTTCTTCTAGATAACATGGGATATACTGGTAAACAAGACAAACAAAAAGCTATATAATCTTGTGGAATTAGCATTTTAGCAAGGAGAAGATAAGACAATAAATCATATCCTTATCTAAATAAGTAAATTATGTAAAATGTTAGAATAGTGGTAAGAACTAAGGACAGAAGAAAAAGTGTGGGAGTCCAGCAGACTGCATTATCAAATGGTCAGGGTAAAAATCATTAAGAAAAGGTGAGATTTGAGCAAAGCCTCAAAAAAGAAAAAGGTGAAGGAATTTATTCAAGCCCTAATATAGGGAAGAATATTCCCACTGAGGAAAGCCATTAGAGAAAAAACCCTAGGACACCATGTCTGGTGTATTTGAGGAACAGCAAAAGAGGCCACTTTGGCTGGTATATAGCAAATGAAGGAGAGAGAAATAGGAGCTATAATCAGAAGTAATAGGGAATTATATGTAACAAAGGCTTTGTGGGCCACTGGAAGGGCTTCAGCTTTTACTGATTAAAATAGAGAAGCCATTGTGAAATTTTGACAAGAATGACTTGATCTTACTTAAAATGATCACTTTGATGTGTAAAAAACAGATTGGAGGAGGGCAAAGATGGAAGGAAGGAGTTAAAGAAAAGGAGTTAGGCTGTTGTAGAATTCCATGTGAGAGAGAATACTGGCTTGGGTAGTGGAGTGAAGTGTCCAAATTCTGGATACCTAATAGGATTTGTTTGTATTTGGGGCATGAGAGAGTAGAAGCAGGAATTTCTTAAAGGCTTTTGTTATGAATAACTGGAACAACATGCAACTTATAAGCAAAGTTTGTTAGTTAATAATTGACTAATATAAATATGCAACAGTGAGCAAAAACTGTAAACACTGCTGCTTTCATGGAGCTTACATATTGTTTGAAGATCTCTGTCTTAGGAAGAATATATTGGTGTCTGTGTAGAAAATCTCTGGAATAATGTTGTAGAAACTGGAAAGTGCTTGACTTTGAAGAAAGAGTCTGGGGATCTAGAGGGAGAGGGAGAGTTTTCAATTTTACATGTAGTCCCATTTTTAAAAAAACCAGTACATATATATCTTAAGTTATTTAAAAACCTTTTTATATAAGTACAACATGCAGGGGCGCCTGGGTAGCTCAACCATCGAAGCATCTGACTCAATTTCGGCTCAGGTTATGATCTCACAGTGTGTGAGTTCAGGGTTCCTTGCTGGCAGTGTGGAGCCTGCTTGGGATTCTCTCTCTCTCCCTCTCTCTCTGCCCCTCCCCCACTCACATTTGCTCTCTCTTGCTCTCAAAATAAAATAATAAACATTAAAAATAATAAGTACAACATACATACAGAAATGTGTGCATAAGTGTTCACCTGGCTAGTTGCTGTATAACTAGCATCCAGATCATGTAACAGAACATTACCAGCACCCCAAGATACCCCTCAGACTCCCTTCTGATAACTTCCCCCCTAAGGATAAACCTGACTTCTAATGCATATCTTATTTTTGTCTGTTTTGGTATTAATAAAAATGGAATCATACAGAATGAACTCTTCATGTCCTTTCTTCTTTTATTTGACATTGTGAAATTCAAATCATCAGGTATAATTGTGGCTCATTCTCATTGTGGCCTTTGTGAATATACCACAATTTATTTATCTTTTCTTCTCTTGAAAGGGTCTTAAATTATTTATTAATACCCACTTATTATTATTATCCTAGTTAAATTTACATTTAAGTTAACCTTTAATACTATGATGTTAGATGAACTTTTCTTGAGTTTTGGTGATATCTCTTTTTCCCTTATTTCTGTAATAAGTTTACAGGAAAACTGTATTCTCTTTTCTAGGATGATTGTAGAGTTGTTTTGGCAAAACAGGAAATTACAAGGTTACTGGAAACATTGCAAAAACAGCAGCAGCAGTTTACAGAGGTTGCAGATCACATTCAATTGGATGCCAGCATCCCTGTCACTTTTACAAAGGTAATGTACCATATTTCATTTTTAGGTGTGGTTTCTGACAGATCATGATTGTTTTATATTCCATGATAATCAGCTTGAAGAGACAATTAAGAAATTCATGGTTTTTTTTTTTTTTTTTTTTAAACTTTCATCATTGGAAAATGAAAAGTGGTATAATGAATCTCCCTGTACCCATCATCTACTTTGACAATTAAAACCCCTTTTTTTCTTTATTTAAATCCAAGTTAGTTAACATATAGTGTAATAATGGTTTCAGGAGTAGAATTTAGTGATTCATCACTTATATAACACTCATTGCTCATCCTAACAAGTGCTGTCCTTACTGCCCATCACCCATTTAGCCCATCCCCACCCCTCCCCTCCAACAACCCTTAGTTTGTTCTCTGTATTTAAGAATCTGTTATGGTTTGCCTGCCTCCGTCTCTGTTTTTATCTTATTTTTCCTTCCCTTCCCCTACATTCATGTTTTGTTTCTTAAATTCCACATATGAGTGAAATCATATGATATTTGTCTGTCTCTGACTAACTTATTTTGCTTAGCATAATACATTCTCATTGCATCCACATTGTTGTAAGTAGCAAGATTTCATTCTTTTTGGTCGCCAAGTAGTATTCCATTGTGTATATATACCACATCTTCTTTTTTTTTAAATATAATTCATTGACAAATTGGTTTCCATACAACACCCAGTGCTCATCCCAACAAGTGCCCTCCTCAATGCCCATCACCCGCTTTCCCCTATCCCCCACTCCCCCATCAACCCTCAGTTTGTTTCAGTATCCAGGAGTCTCTTATGGTTTCCCTCTCTCCCTCTCTGTAACTTTTTTTCCCCCTTCCCCTCCCCCATGGTCTTCTGTTTAATTTCTCAAGATCTATGTATGAGTGAGAACATATGATATGTCTTTCTCTGACTGACTTATTTCACTCAGCATAATACCTTCCAGTTCCATCCATGTTGCTGCAAATGGCCAGAATTCATTCTTTCTCATTGCCAAGTAGTATTCCATTGTATGTATAAACCACATCTTCTTTATCCATTCATCATTCGATGGACATTTGAGCTCTTTCCATAATTTGGCTATTATTGATAGTGCCGCTATAGATACTGGGGTGCATGTGCCCCTTTGAATCTCTATTTTTGTATGCTTTGAATAAATACCTAGTAGTGCAATTGCTAGGTTGTAGGGTAGCACTTTTTAAATTTTTGAGGAAGATCCTTACTGTTCTCTAGAGTGTCTATACCAGTCTGCATTCCCATCAGCAGTACAAGACTGTTCTCCTTTCTTTACATCCTTTCCAACATCTGTTGTTTCCTGAGTTGTTAATATTAGCCTTTCTGACAGGTGTGAGGTAGTATCTCATTGTGGTTTTGATTTGTATTTCCCTGATGATGAGTGATGTTGAGCATTTTTTCATGTGTCTGTAAGCCATCTGGATGTTGTCTTTGGAAAAGTGTCTGTTCATGTCTTTTGCCCATTTCTTTCACTGGATTATTTGTTTTTTGGGTGTTGAGTTTGATAAATTCTTTTTTTTTTTTTTAATTTTTTTTTTAACGTTTATTTATTTTTGAGACAGAGAGAGACAGAGCATGAACCGGGGAGGGTCAGAGAGAGAGGGAGACACAGAATCTGAAACTGGCTCCAGGCTCTGAGCTGTCAGCACAGAGCCCGACACGGGGCTCGAACTCACGGACCGTGAGATCATGACCTGAGCCGAAGTCGGATGCTTAACCGACCAAGCCACCCAGGCACCCCGAGTTTGATAAATTCTTTATAGATTTTGGATACTAACCCTTTGTCCAATATGTCATTTGCAAATATCTTCTCCCATTCTGTTGGTTGCCTTTTAGTTTTGCCGATTGTTTCCTTTGCTGTGCAGAAGCCTTTTATTTCGATAAGGTCCCAATAGTTCATTTTTTATTTTGTTTTCCTTGCCTCCAGAGACCTGTTTAGTAAGTTGCTGTGGCCAAGGTCAAAGTGGTTGTTGCCTGTTTTCTCTAGGATTTTGATCGTTTCCTGTCTTACATTTAGGTCTTCCATCCATTTTGAGTTTATTTTTGTGTATGGTGTAAGAAAGTGATCTGCTTCAGCATGTTGCTGTCCACTTTTCCCAGCACAATTTTTCATTGGATATTCTTTCCTGCTTTGTCAAAGATTAGTTGGCCATACATTTGTGGGTCCATTTCTGGGTTCTCTATTCTGTTGGCATTGATCTATATGTCTGATGTTGTGCCAGTACCATACTGTTTTGATGATTGCAGCTTTGTAATACAGCTTGAAGTCTGGAATTGTGATGCCTCCAGCTTTGGTTTTCTTTTTCAATATTAGTTTGGCTATTTGGGGTCTATTATGGTTCCATATACATTTTAGAACTGTTTGTTCTAGCTCTGTAAAGAATGCTGGTGTTTTGACAGGGATTGCATTGAATGTGTAGATTGGGTAGTATAGACATTTTTTTTTTTTTTAAGATTTTTTTTTTTAACGTTTATTTATTTTTGAGACAGAGAGAGACAGAGCATGAATGGGGGAGGGTCAGAGAGAGAGGGAGACACAGAATCGGAAACAGGCTCCAGGCTCTGAGCAGTCAGCACAGAGCCTGATGCGAGGCTTGAACTCACGGACCGCAAGATCACGACCTGAGCCGAAGTCAGACGCTTAACCAAATGAGCCACCCAGGCGCCCCGGGTAGTATAGACATTTTAACAGTATTCTTCCTTTCCAGGAGCATGAAATATTTTTCCATTTCTTTGTGTCTTCTTCAATTTCTTTCATAAGCTTTCTATAGTTTTCAGCATACACATCTTTTACCTCTTTGGTTAGATATCTTATGGTTTTTGGTACAGTTGTAAATGGTATCGATTCCTTGATTTGTCTTTCTGCTGCTTCGTTATTGGTACATAGAAATGAAACAGATTTCAGTATGTTGACTTCATATCCTACGACTTCATGTATCAGTTCTAGCAGTTTTTTGGTGGAGTCTTTCAGGTTTTCCACGTAGAATATCATGTTGTCTGCAAAGAGTGAAAGTCTGCCTTCTTCCTTGCCAATTTGGATGCCTTTTATTTCTTTTTTGTTCTCTGAGGCTAGGACTTCTAGTACAACGTTGAACAACAGTCTTGAGAATAGACATCCCTGTCATGTTCCTGCTCTTAAGGGAAAAACTCTCAGTTTTTCCTCATTGAGGTTAATATTGCAGGTCTTTTGCATATGGTCTTTATGATGTTGAGGTATGCTCCTTCTGTCCCTATTTTCTTGAGGGTTTTTATCAAGAAAGGATGCAGTATTTTGTTAAATGCTTTTTTTTGCACAGGATAAGGATCCTGTGATTCTTATCGTTTCCTTTATGAGTGTGATATATCACATTGATTGATTTACAGATATTGAACCAGCCCTACAGCCCAGGAATAAATTCCATTTGATCATGGTAAAGAATTATTTTAAAGTATTGTTGGATTTGATTTAGTAATATCTTGTTGAGAATTTTTGCATCCATGTTCATCAGGGAAATTGATCTGTAATTTTCTTTTTTGGAGGGTTGTCGTCTGGTTTGGGGATCAAGGTAAAGCTGGCCTCATAGAATGAGTTTGGAAGTTTTCCTTCCATTTCTATTTTTTGGACTAGCTTCAAAAGAATAGGTATTTACTTTTGTGTAAATGTTTGGTAGAATTCCTCTGGGAAGCCATTGGCTCGGGACTCTTGATTGTTGGGAGATTTTTCATTGCTGATTCAATTTCTTTACTGATTATGGGTCTGTTCAAACTTTCTATTTATTCTTCAGTTGGGGTAGTTTATATGCTTCTAGGAATTTATCCATTTTTTCCAAATTGCCCAATTTGTTGGCATATAATTATTCATAATATTCTCTTATTATTGTTTTTATTTCTTTGGTGTTGGTTGTGCTCTCTCCTCTTTAATTCGTGATTTTATTTATTCAGGCCCTTTTTCTTTTTGATAAATCTGGCTAGGTGTTCATCAATTTTTAAAAATTCTTTCAAAGAACCAGCACTTAGTTTCATTTATCTGTTCTGTTTTTTTTTTTTTTATTTCAATAATTGATTTCTGCTCTAATCTATTATTTCTCTTCTGCTGGTTTTGGGCTTTATTTGCTGTTGTTTTTGCAGCTCCTTTAAGTGTAAGTTAGGTTGTGTATCTGAGACCTTTTTTCCTTCTTTGGGAAGGCCTGGATTGCTGTATACTTATCTCTTATGACCACCTTCGCTGCATCCCAAGGATTTTGGACTGTCGTGTTTTCATTTTCATTGGCTTCCATGTAATTTTTAATTAGAGTCTCAGTTTCTGGAGATCACAACACACAACCAGTGCCAGGTTTTGCTGCACTCTGGCATCTTTGTCCCAGTACCAGAAAACGTGGCTGCTCTCAGGGGTCTGCTGGGACTTTTGCCCACAAGAAGGCTATATGGCATCTACCAAATGCACTCCAAGCAGGGGAACTGGTTCTCCTCATGTGGCACACAGACCCCTCAGACTCACTGCCTGCTCCTGGGGATTCACCCTGCTTCCTCACCAGAGCAGTGGCAGGCACTGAGCTCTGAACCTTCAGACTCTGCACTCCACTGTTTGTAGAATTCTGGTGATATTGAAACCCTCTCCTTTCTCCTTGTCACTGGTTTTGGGGAATAGATTTTTTTGTCAAGTCCTCTGTGAGTATTTTCACTGTTTCTCTCGTTCCAGCTACTTTCAGGGGTAGTGCTTTTCTTTGCCATCCTGATGCCCTCCTCTGTCCCCCTTTCTCTTTCTCTGTCCTCTCTCCATGAAAATGGCTCCTTACCCTCCACAGCTCCATGGCTTTTCTCTCCCCCAGTTCACTTCTCTGCTCCACACACTGCTAAGCTCTCTGGCTCAAAGTATGCACATTGTTGTGTTAATCCTTACATCAATTTCCTAGGTATTCAAAATGGTTTGATGCTGATCTAGCTATGTTTCAGGGGACAAGACAAGCTCAGGGTCCCTGTACTACTCTGCCATCTTTACTCCCAGTTTTTAATTTCATCTGTCCTTATCCCCATTCCCCTTTCTATCTGCAGTCTCCGAGGTTATTTTGAAATAAACCCCAACATATTTCATCTATGAAATATTTTTGTGTGTATTTCTAAAAGGTAAGGACTTTAAAAAATACATAACCAAAATACTGTCATAAAACCTAAAAAAATTAATAATCTCTAATATTAACCATTATCCAGTTAGTTATTGAAATTTCCCAGATGGTTAAATTTTTTTGTTTTTTACTGGAAACAGAATCCAGCTAAATAAGGCTTATGCTTGACATTTGGTTGTTGTGTTTTGGTCTCTTTTAAAGTGAATTCCCCCTAATTTAAAAGGTTCATGTATTTCATTTTGCTTTCTCTTTTTAGGTACTTTTTTTTTTTTAAACTTAATCTTGTTCTTTTTTAAAAGTTTATTTGTTTTGAGAGAGAGAGAGAGAGAGAGGGTGTGTGCTAGCATGTGCACAAGCAGGGGAGAGGCAGAGAGAGAGGGAGAAAGAACGCCAAGCAGGCTCCGCTGGCAACAGTCTCACGGCAGTGAGGTCATAACCTGCGCTGAAATCAAGAGTCAGACATTTAATTGACCGAGCCACCTAGGCACCCCAAAACTTAATCTTGTTTTATAATTATGTGAAACATTTACATAGTCCAGAGTCAAATCTACAAAGCAGAATTCATTTAGAGAAGTCTAGCTTCTATCCCTGACCCCTCCACATTTTCCCTCCTTTCTTCATAGAAAACCATAAAGATTTTTTTCTTAGTTTTGGGGCTCCTGGGTTGCTCCGTCGTTTGAGTGTCTGACTCTTGATTTAGGCTCAGGTCATGATCTTGGATTCATGAATTCAAGCCCCACATTGGATTCCTCATTGATAGTGCGGTGCCCGCTTGGGATTCTGTTTCTCTCCTTCTCTCTCTGTTCCTTCCATGCTTGTTCTCTCTTCAAAATACATAAACTTTAAAAACTTAAAAAAAAAAAGAATTTTTTTCTTAGTCTTATTCATCATTTTAAAAATATAGAGAAATACATCTATATATTTGCATGCACTTTGATCACATTTAAAGGTAAACTACGTTACACATTTCTCCACGATGTTCTTTTGACATACTCGTATGTCCTGGAGATTACTCCATAGCAGTAATATGTGATATTTTCTATTCCTTTTTACAACCTCAAGGTACTGTATTGTGCATATATACCATATTTTTGTGTGTCGTGTGGTAAAAATACAAAAAATTACCATCTTAACCATTTTTAATTATACAGTTCAGTATTGTTAAGTATATTCACATTGTGTGAAACAGATCTCTAGGAATTTTAATTTTGAAAAACTGAACCTCCACACCATATAAACAATAAGTCTGCTTTTCCCCTCTCTCACCATCTGTTGGTAACTACCATTCTATTTTTGTCTCTTTGAATTTGACTATTCTGAATATCTCATATAAATAGAACCATATAGTAGTTGTCTTTTTTGTGACTGGCTGATTTCAATTAGTATAGTATGCTCAAAGTTCACGCATATTGTGGCATATGACAGAATTTTCTTCTGTTTTAAGGCTGAATAATACTTCATTGTTTGTATATACCACCTTTTGTTTATGCATTCATCTACTGATGGACATTGGGATTGCTTCCACATTTTGGCTACTGTGAATAGTGTGTTACTGTGAACATGGGTGTTCAGTTATCGCTTTGAGATCTTTTATTTCTTTGGGATATAGATCCAGAAATGAGATTACTGGATATGGTAGTTCTATTTTTAATTTTTTTTTTTTTTTTTTTTGAGGAAATGTTGTTTTCCATAGTGGTTGCACCATATTATAATTCCTGCCAACAGTGCACAAGGGTTGCAATTTCTCCACATTTTCACCAACACATGTTAATTTTTGTTTTTGTTTTCTTTATTTTTTATTTTAGAGAGGGGGAGAGAGAGTGCACAAGTTGGGGAGAGAGGCAGAGGGAGAGAGAGAATCTTAGGCGGGCTTCATGCTCAGTGCAGAGTCTGATGTATGGCTCAATCCCAGGACCCTGGGACCATGACCCAAGCCAAAGTCAAGAGTCAGACACTCAACCCACTGAGCTATCCAGGTGCCCCTGTTCTTGTTTTAGATTGTAGCCATCCTGCTGGGTGTGAGGTGGTATCTCATTGTGGTTTTGGTTTGCATTTCTCTGATGATTAATGAAGTTGAGCTTTTCACATGCTTATTGGCCATTTTATATCTTCTTTGGAGAAATTTTGTACAAGTCCCTTGCCTGTTTTTAAATTATTTGATTTTTGTTGTTGTTGTTGAGCCTTAGGAGTTCCTTATATATTCTGGATAGGGATCCATGATTACATATATGATTGGCAAATACTGTCTCCCATTCTGTAGGTTGCTTCTTTACTCTCTTGGTAGTGTCCTTTGATTCACAGAAGTTTTTAAGATTGACATGGTCTGATTTGTCTATTTTTGCTTTAGTTGACTGTGTTTTTGGTGTTATATCCAGGAAATTACTCCAAATCCATTATCAAGAAAATTTTGCATTGTGTCTTCTTCTAAGAGTTTTCTGTTTTTGGATCTCATGTTTGGGACCTTTATCCATATGTGTGTGTATGTATACACACACACACACACACACATACACACACACACACACACACACACACGAATACATATGGAGAGGCTGAGGGAGAATCCCTTTTGTCTCTTACTAACAGTCTGATTTAAAGTCTATTTTGTCTGGAATATCTTTTTCTTTTCTTTTACTTTCAGCCCTCTTGTGTTCTTAGAAATGAAGTGAGTCTCTTGTAAATAGCATATTGTTAGATCTTGTTTTTTTAATCCATTTAGTCACACTGTTTGTTTTTTTTTTTGTTGTTGTTGGAGAGTTAATTTCATTGAAAGTTATTATTAATAGCTAAGGACTTAATATTGCCTTCTTAGTTACTATTTTTTATTTATATCTTGTAGCTTTTTTGTCATCTTGTAGCTTTCCTCCTACTACCTTCTGTGTCTCAGTGGTGTTTTAGTGTCATGGTTTGATTTCCTTCTCATTTCCTTTGTGTATAACTTATAGATTTTTGTGTGTTTACACTGCTGTTACAAAGAACATCTTGTTATAATATTCTGTTTGAAAGTGGTAACATTTTAACTTCATTTGTGTATAAAAACTATTGTTTTATAGCTCCACCTCCCCATACTTTATGTTATTGATGTCACAAATTACATATTTGTACATTGTATACCTGTTAACACAGGCTTATAGTTTTTTGTTTTGTCAGTTGAGTTCTATGAAGAATTAGATCTATGCACCAAAATTATAATACAAAAATATAATAATAAAGGTTCCTCTCAGAGGAACGAGTAGGAGATGAAATAATTAACAAAGGTATTATAAATAAAAGTATAACTGCCAATACTTTTTAACTCTATATCAAAATAAGATTTAAATTTTTAAAAATTACAGGACAATAGAGTTCACATTGGACCAAAAATGGAAATTCGAGTTGTTACACTAGGATTAGATGGTGCTGGAAAAACTACTATTTTGTTTAAGTTAAAACAGGATGAATTCATGCAGCCTATTCCAACAATTGGTAAGTATGAGTATTGCTTTTTACTTTAATGGACATTTTATAGACAAACTCTAGCTTACAGCTGAGTTCTTGAGGGTTTTATTTTATGCCAGTATGGCATGGAGGTGGGCTCTTTACTGGCTCTAAGACACTACCATGTCAGAAAAAAAAAATGCAAGATTCAGCGAGTGTGTGATTGAAATGTGGATGGTGGGATTTTGAGAAGGAATGGGGTGCCTGGGTGGCTCAGTTGGTTAAGTGTCAGACTGTATTTCAAGCACAGGTCATGATCTCACGGTTTGTGAGATTGAGTCCTGTATTGGGCTCTTTGCCGATAGCACAGAGCCTGCTTGGGATGCTATGTCTTCCTCTTTCTCTGCCCGTCCCCTGCTCGTGCACTTTCTCTCTCTCTCTTTCTCTCTCTCTGTATCTCAAAGTAAATAAATAAACACAAAAAAAGGAAAGAACAGAGTATTGGTGGGACAGTTGGAAGGATTAAAGGATTGGTGTCAAGGTGAGGGAGTAGTAGTGGTGCAGAGCACTCAGTTATTTGAGTTTCAGGATCTAAGGATCCTGGTGGACGTTTAGAGAGCTAACAGCTGTTAAAGGTATATATTCCTCATATAGATTTATTAGGAGTGGAGTTGGTTGGGCAGCAGTATATATTGCTGTATGAAGATAATTTGTATACCACAGTTATAAACGGTGGGTTGCCTGTGTTTGATGTGTTACTTATTATAAATATAAGTTCAGTATTAAAGTAACTTTTTTAAAAAACAGGTTTTAATGTGGAAACTGTAGAATACAAAAATTTGAAGTTCACTATTTGGGATGTAGGTGGAAAACACAAATTAAGACCATTGTGGAAACATTATTACCTCAATACCCAAGGTAAGAGTGAAAAATGATATCTTAATTTTTCAGAATTTTAGGATGCCATTTTCAATGGAATAGATTTAACTAGTGAAGTTTATTTTATTTAAAAAGTGAAGGTAGAAGACTGGGATATGTGCTTTGTTTTATTTCATGAAAAACCATAATTTATATCTTGGCAGTGAAGAGATAAAACCATAATATATATCTTGGCACTTTATTATTAGTGTTCATGTAAGCGTGATCACTGGCAATATCATAATATAGGGTAGAATTCTTGGTGTATGGTTCTGCTGCTCTCTTCAATTCAGTTAAATATTTATCTCATTGGAATCTCAATAGCTCCATTCCTTTATTTCCATTAACAATAAGTTATCTGTAGAAGAACCTGCAGTAGTTTGCTTTTGGCCAAAATGTGTTTTACCACATATTCCACCTAGCATTTATTTATATTTCGGCCACATTCTATGCTTTTGCATATACTCAACATGAAGATTTTGTTCATGCCACCTATTTCATGTCATCCTACTTTCCACCTAGAAGAGAAGCTAAGTAATTATTTTTACTTGGGGATTTTTGATGCTTAGTTTAGTATAAGCCATTGATTAATAGGGGGAAAATGGGCTTTTAAACATGAGAAATGGTTGATAGAATGTTTAGCTACATAAGGTAGCTGGAAGGATTTCAAAAGAGAGTCAATTCAGTAGATACTTGTGACGTTTCTGCTGTGTGTTTTGAGTACAGTATATGTAGAAAGTGCTGTGGTAGGCACCTAGAGAGAATACTTGGGAGAGATAAAGGTGTGATTTATTTAGACTATTTTTTTAGAAAGTGAAATGGTAATCAAAGAACAAGTAGTATCATAGTCCATAAAACAAATCTCAACAAATTGAAAAAGATTGAGGTTCTACACATCTATTTTGACCACATTGCTATGAAACTAGAAGTCATCCACAAGAAACAATCTGGAAAGACTACAAATACATAGAGGTTAAATAATATGCTACAAGGAGCGTCTGGGTGGCTCAGTCGGTTGAGCGTCCGACTTCAGCTCAGGTCATGATCTCACGGTTCATGAGTTTGAGCCCCACGTCGGGCTCTGTGCTGAAGATGCTCAGAGCCTGGAGTCTGTTTCAAATTCTATGTCTCCCTCTCTCTGCTCCTCCCTGGCTCATGCTCTGTCTCTCTCTCCTTCAAAAATAAATAAAAACATTTAAAAAAAATTAAAAAATAATAATATGCTATGAAACAATGAATGGGTCAACCTGGAAATAAAAGAAGAAGTAAAAAAGTACATGGAAGCCAATGAAAATGAAACCACAATGGTTCAAAACCTTTGGGATGCAGCAAAAATGGTTCTAAGAGGGAAGTTTATAGCAATACAGGTCTACCTCAAGAAACAAGAAAAATTTCAAATAAACAACCTAATCTTACACCTAAAGGAGGTAGAAAAAGAACAAAGTCCAAAACCAGAAATTAGGAAATAATAAAATTAGACAATAAATAAATGATCTAGAAATGAAAAAACCAGTAGAACATATCAGTGAAACCAGGAACTGGCTCTTTGAAAGCCAATAAAATTGATAAACCCTAGCCAGCCTTACCAAGAAAAATAGAGAAAGGACCCAAGTAAATAAAATCACAAATGAGAGAAAAGAAATAACAACAAACACCACAGAAACACAATTATAAAAGAATGTTATGAAATACTATGTGTCAACAAGTTGGACAACCTAGAAATGGATAAATTCCTAGAAACATATAAACTACCAAAACTGAAGGAAGATGAAATAGAAAATTTGAACAGACTGAATACCAGGAAAGGAATTGAATCGGTAATCAAAAAGTAAGCACAAGTCGAAGACCAGACAGATAGTTTCACAGGCAAATTCTATGAAACATTTAAAGAAGAGTTAGTACCTGTTCTTCTCGTACTATTCCAAAAAATAGAAAAGGAAAACTTCCATATTCATTCTATGAGGCCAGCATTACCTTGATACCAAAACCAGATGGATCCCATTGAAAAAGAGAAATATCTTTTTTTCATCTATATCTTATATATCTTTTAAAAATATCAGGCCAGTATTTCTGAACACATCTGCAAAAAATCCTGCACAAAATACTAGCAAACGGAATCCAACAGTACATTAAAAGAATTATTCACTATGATTAAATGGGATTTATTCCTGGGTTGCAAGTGTGGTTTAATATTCACAAGTCAGTCAACATGATATATCACATCAGTAACAGAAAGGATAAGAAACATATGATCATTTTAATGGATGCAAAAAAGCACTTTACAAAGTACACCTATTAATGATAAAAACCCTCAACAAAGTATGTTTAGGGGGAATATACCTCAACATAATAAAGGCCGACTATGAAAAACCAACACCTAACATCATCTTCAATGGGGAAAAACTGAGAACCTTTTCTCTAAGGTCAGGAACAATACAAGGATGTCCATTCTCCCCACTTTTATTCAACATAGTACTGGAAGGCCTAGCCACAGCAATCAGACAAAAAAGGAAATAAAAGGTATCTAAATCAGTAAGGAAGAAGTAAAACTTTCACTATTTGCTGATGACATGACACTATACATAGAAAACCCGAAAGACTCCACCAAAAAACTGATAAATGAAGTCAGTAAAATCATAGGATACAAAATCAGTGTACAAATATCTGTTGCATCTCTATACACCAATAATGAAGCAGCAGAAAGAGAAATTAATAAACCTACTTATAATCGCACCCAAAATAATAAGATACTTAGGAGTAAACCTAAGCAAACAGATGAAAGACCTGTACTCTGAAAACTATAAAACACTGATGAAAGAAATAGAAGATGACACAAAGAAATGGAAACACATCCCATGCTTATGAATTGGAAAAACACATAATGTTAAAATGTCCATACTACCCAAAGCAATCTACCGATTTAATGCAATACCTATCAAAATAACATCAGCATTTTCACAGAGCTGGAACAAACAATCCTAAAATTTGTATGGGACCTCAATAGCCCAACTAACCAAAGCAATCTTGAAAAAGAAAAGCAAAGCTGGAGGCATCAGAGTTCTGGACTCTAAGTTATATTACAAAGCTTTAATAACCAAAACAGTATGGTACTGGCAGAAAAATAGACAAATACATCAATGGAACAGAAGAGAGAACCCCAGAATGAACCCACATCTGTTATGGTCCACTAATATTTGACAAAGCAGGAAGAATATCCAATGGGAAAAAGATAATCACTTTAGTTGGGAAAACTGGACAGCGACTGCAAAAGAATGAAACAGGACCACTTTCTTAAACCATACATCAAAATAAATTCAAAATGGATTAAAGACCTAAATGTGAGACCAACAAATATAAAAGCCCTAGAAAAGAGCACAGATAGTAATTTCTCTGACATTGGCCATAGCAATTTTGTTCTAGATAGGTCCCCTGGGGCAAGGAAAATAAAAAGAAAAATAAACTATAGGGACTAAACCAAAATAAAAAGCTCCTGTACAGCAAAGGAAAAATTAACAAAACTAAAAGGCAGCCTATGGAATGGGAGAAGATATTTACAAATGGCATACCTGATAATAAAATATATAAAGAACTTCTACAACTCAACACCCAAAAGCCAAATAATCCAAGTAAAAAATGTACAAGATGACATGAACAGACATTTTTTCAAAGAAGACAAATAGATGGCCAACGGACACATGAAAAGATGCTCATCATCACTTATCATCAGGGAAATGCAAATCAAAACTATGATAAGATATCACCACACATCTGTCAGAATGGCTAAAATCAACAACACAAGAAACAACAGATGTTGGCAAGGATGTGGAGAAAAAAAGGAACCCTCTTGCACTGCTGATTGGAATGCAAACTGGTACATCCACTGAAAACCAGAATGGTGTTTCCTCAAAAAGTTATAAATAGAACTACCCTATGATCCAGCAATCACACTATTAGGTGTTTATTCAAAGAATACAAAAACACTAATTCAAAGGGATACATGAACCCTGGTATTTATAGCAGCAGCATCTATAATAGCCAAATTATGGAAACAGTCCCAAGTACCCACTGACTAATGGATAAAGAAGATGTGGTGTGTGTATGAACTGGAATGTTACTCAGAAATAAAAAAAAGAATGAAATCTTGCCATTTGCAATGACATGGGTGGAGCTAGAGAGTATAATGCTAAGTGAAAGAATTCAGAGAAAAATACCATGATTTCACTCACGTGGAATTTGAGAAACAAATGAGCAAAGGGGGCAAAAAGGGACAAACCAAGAAACAGACTCTTAACTATAGTGAACAAACTGATGGTTATTAGAGGGGAGGTGGGTGGGGGGATAGGTGAAATAGGTGATGAGGATTAAGGAATGCACTTATTGTGATGAGCGTCAGGTGATTAAAATAAAAACTTAACAAGTAGCATCATTAGGGAGATCTTGAGAGGTATATTTTCATTAAGAGAAAACTGTTAATTCATTTACACAACAATTTGTGTTTGATGAAACAAGTATGGTAAATCCTGTATAAAAGGGGAAATGAAGAGAGCTGAAAAGTTATGTGAACTATGTGAAGCCATACTCCTAAGTATTGCTAGGTGCTGTTAGAGCAGCCTTTCTGAAAAACATAGTAGATAGTAGACTAACCATAATGTAATAACGAGAGTATTAAAATATCTGGTCATTTACTTAAAGTTAACCAATGGCTAATTAGATTCTTTTTTTTTTTTTTTAATTTGGCTAGCTGTTGTATTTGTTGTTGACAGCAGTCATAGAGACAGAGTTAGTGAAGCACACAGTGAACTTGCAAAGTTGTTAACAGAGAAAGAACTCCGAGATGCTTTGCTCCTGATTTTTGCTAACAAACAGGTAACACATTTGTATTTCAGAATACTTACTTTAGTAGTTCTGTGCATTCTACATCCTAAGGTAACTGGAAAGATTTCAAAACAGATAATTCAGTAGATATTTATGAAGTTTCTGCTGAGTATTTTGAATACAGTCTATGTGAAAAATGCTATAGTTGTTACCTTAGAGTATCTAAAAATGTAGTTGATGCTTTCCAGAAACTCCTAGGAATGCCTGAGTGTCTCAGTCAGTTAAATGTCTGACTCTTGATCTCGGTTCAGGTCATGATCATACAGGATTGAGCCCTGCTCTGCACAGACAGTGCAGGGCCTGCTTGGGATTCTCTGTCTCCCTCTCTCTGTCCCTCCCTTGCTGCCTCTCTAAAAATAAATAAATAAACTAAAAAACAAAACAAAACAAAAAACTCCTATATAGGGATGTAAACATGTAAGTGAATGTATATGAGATTTTAATACATAGAAAACTAGTAAGTAACTTCAGTAATATTAACAACATGTTATGAGAAATTAGAGTAGTTTTAAAGGTGGCATCTTGTCAAAGATTTGTAAAAAGTAGGTTCTGAGTTGAAATTATGACAAGAGTTGAAATTATGGATAGGACTTTAAGTATGTGAAACAAAGAACATTGCAGGCAGAGAAAATAAAAGCATGAGTATTTTTAGGGAGCATAAGCAGATGTACATGAGAGGGGCAGGTAGAGGATGAAGAAAATCTAGAATAACAGGTCTGGACTGAGAAATTTAGGTTTTATTCTATGACAGAGGAAAACTCTCAAAAGGTTTTTGGACTCATATCTGTTTTAAGACTGTTATCTGAGGGTAGGATATACAATTAACCAAGGGCAAGGGACTGGAAACGGGCAGATGCAGTAAATTGCTGCTGTCATTCAAGTGAGAGAGTTTACAAGATCCCGAGTTAAAGGCATAGAAGGGTGGAAGCAGTTTGAAGAGACTTCATGAAGGTAGATTTGTTAGAATTTGATGACTGAATGGGGAAAGGTGAAGGACAGGGAGAAGCTGCTGATTCCTAGATCTTGAGCTATGCTTGTAGGAGGATGAGAATGCTTTCAAGGTCAATAGAAGGGCAAAGGGTAGGATGAAGAATAAAGGATTTTCCTCTTAATAAATAAAAAGATGAAGTATTAAGAACAGATACACTTTGCTTTACTTACTATTAAAAACATGCAGGGGCCCCTGGGTGGTTAAGCGTCTGATCTTGGATCAGGTCATGATCTCACAGTTTGAGTTCAAGCCCGGGGTGAGTTGACAGCTCAGAGCCTGGAGCCTGCTCAGTATTCTGTTTCTCCCTCTCTCTCTGCCCCTCCCCCACACTTTCTGGCTCTATCTCAAAAGTAAATAAACATTTAAAAAAAATTTTAAGGGGCGCCTGGGTGGCTCAGTTGGTTAAGCGGCCGACTTCGGCTCAGGTCATGATCTCGCGGTCCGTGAGTTCGAGCCCCGTGTCGGGCTCTGTGCTGACAGCTCAGAGCCTGGAGCCTGTTTCAGATTCTGTGTCTCCCTCTCGCTGACCCTCCCCCATTCATGCTTTGTCTCTGTCTCAAAAATAAATAAACGTTAAAAAAAAAATTTAAAAAAAATTTTAAAAACATAAATAAGGCAACGTTAAATACCCTTTTCCACTTACATTGTTAACGATAAAAATGTTTGATAATCTTCAGACTCACAGATACTGTTGCTGTAGTTATTAAATGGAGACATTTTCTTGGAGGGCATTTTGGCAGTACCATACCTGTCAAAATTTTAGTTGCATGTGCCCTTTTACCTTGTAATTCGACCTCTAGTAATGTATTCCGCAGACAGATATCCTAAGGTTATTTCACAGATAATGTTGCAGATGTATGTAGATAATCTACATACAATGTAGAAGTCTGCTTATCCAGCTAATGGAAAGATACCTATCCTCAAGGTGTGTATTAAAAACAAAAAAACTAAAGTATGTTTCTGTTTATGTTTATTTGCATGAATGTGCATAGAACTTATATGGAAAAATATAAAAGAGATTATAACATGGTTGCTTTTGGGAAGTAGGGATGTTCAGGAGTAATTGGAGTGGGAGTTTAATAACTGTTCATTGTATGAATTCTGTACTTAAGACATTTTGGTGATACACATGTTAATCTTTCTCTTTT
The DNA here is from genome assembly GCF_023721935.1 of Panthera uncia. Classification (NCBI taxonomy): domain Eukaryota; kingdom Metazoa; phylum Chordata; class Mammalia; order Carnivora; family Felidae; genus Panthera; species Panthera uncia. The sequence goes on along the minus strand of NW_026057577.1, from coordinate 48,169,394 downwards.
AAGTTGATGCCTTATGACTCAGGCAGTAGCTTTCATTCAGGCTGCATGGCCTTTACTGATTTCACTGTAAGGCTATTCTTACTGTACTATAAATGACCTTCATCAGAACTTTTCTCTCTACTTATTAATCATTGAATAATTATTGAAAGGTGAATCTAGGTTTTAACTTTAGGCTTCTGTTAGAATGGCACCAATGGAATTCTATATAAATAGTAATAATTGGAAAAATGAGAATTTTGATGGGCTGATTATTAAAAAATTTCTGATATGTGTATATCTTTCAGGATGTTGCTGGAGCTCTGTCAGTAGAAGAGATCACTGAACAACTTAGTCTGCATAAATTGTGCTGTGGCCGTAGCTGGTATATTCAGGGCTGTGATGCTCGAAGTGGTATGGGACTGTACGAAGGGTTGGATTGGCTTTCACGGCAACTTGTGGCTGCTGGAGTATTGGATGTTGCTTGATTTTAAATGGAGCAGTTATTTAAACTTTTGTGGTTAAGAGTTATTTTGCACATAATATAAGAAATTCTACATCTCAAAGATAGTTTATTTAGGGTGTATATTTAAAATGAATCTTGGTTGGGGAATTCAGTACAATATGGCTTTGAAAAAAGTTACTCTTAAACATTTGACTGAACAGATTAAATTGCATTAAATAGGGACTTCTTAAATATACATGTTTTAAAACATACATTTGTTATTTAAGTTTTTCACATTATATGTGATCCCTTTGTTGGGAAAGAAGTAGTCACAGAGAAAGGGTAAGTGAAGGTTTATTGTTTCAGTGAAAAAAGAATAGCCAACTGAGTGCCTAATGCAAACTTTGTGAAGCAAATAAAACATAGCTGCTTTAACTTGCCTTTTCACTGGATTTTGGCAGTGTTTAATAGCAAAACACCAGTGACTTAATGAAATAGAATCCAAACTGCATCTTTGGGTAATAGGATTACTTTACTTTTATGTTCAATATAACAACACTTTTAATGCTAAGAACTATAAACTACATAAAATTAGTATTTTATAGTGTTTTATTAAAACTTTCTCCTAAGCCCTTTTGTATAAAACCCACTGAGTCAGATGAAATGCTATCTAACTAGGTACGGCTGTCAGATTAGTATTAAACTGAAGAACAATAATAAAACTGTGAAAATCAGTTATGTTGTAGTTAATCTTCACTTATGAAAGACCCATTTCCAGGGTTGAACCTGGTTATATTATTTCCTAGGTCACAGCTCTAAATTGGTCCTTCTGTTTTTTCAACATGTTTAAAGTAGTTAGTAGAGTTCCTTTTAAAAATAATATTGCATCCTTAGTGGGAATGATTATAGGTAAAATGTAGTTAAGTTACACATAGAGCCAGGGTTGGCTTTAAGTAAAAGACAGAAGTAGAAATGCAGAAAACTACATTTATCTTTAGACAAGGCATTTAAGCAGTGGAGAATCAGTTACGTTAAGTGCTTTCCCAAAATAAATGCATTTATCTTGACAAAATGTTATCCAGGCTCTTCATAAGGCTTTGAAAAGTTATTTGAGAAAGAATATGTCTAAGAAAGGATAAGAAATGTTCAGATAGTTTACATCACATTTATTATGCAGTGTTGTAAAAGTTTTAAAATTTTCTGCTTTTTACTGTTTTTCATTTTTTTAAGGATACTTATGGCAGTAGGATTTACATTTAAACATCGCTAGATTGGATTTTTATTTTTTATTAAATGCTCTTCATCCTTATAGATGAAGTTGAATCCTGTCTTATTAGTTCAACTGCTAGGAGATGTGGGTCTTAGGTGGCACTGTTTTGGTTCCGTCTCTTCAAATGTACTTTTGTTTGTTTAAAATAAACAGCATAACTTTTAGAAAACAAAGCGTTAGGAAAAAAAGTCCATCAGTGTTATGGGCACTGTGTAAATAAGTAAATATTTCATCCTTTATTTTTCAAGTAAAAGTCATGCTGTTACAAGTGTAATTTGTGCACATAAGTAATACTTACGAATTAAATTATTTAATATTTGATTACAATAACTGTGAAAAATAAAAAAATGTGTTAACATTTGCCTGTGAGCCCTTGAACTGTTTTCTCTACTAGGTAATTGAAAAAAAAAAAAAAAAAGTCTAACACTAACATGTAAACATGTTTTTCTTGTAAATTATTAAGTTTATTTCACCAATTTTGCTAAACTTTGTAATTCACATTCTTAGCATATTATTAAACGCAATGTAAAATATGTGCTTAGACCTGAGTATAATGTACATAATAGTGTTTGTGTGTGATTTTTTTTTTTTAAGAAATATTTTTCTCAGGCCCTTATGACTATTTGTGGTTGTATTCTTTCACTGATCATTAGTTAAGATTCTGCTAGTTCCCTCTGGGAAATGTCAAATTTAATAATGAGAGAGATATTTTAAGTACAGTCTATTCGGATTTGCCTCCTAGCTCTGAATTTCTGTATTAAGCCTAAATATTATTGTATGGTTTATGTAAAGCAGGTTTTACAAGTGTGTAGCCCTGGTGTATAATTCCGGAATGCTTTATTATCACCAGAAGCCATTATTTGCATTACATATAGGCAGCAATAAAATGTTAAAATCATTTTAAAGAAGTCCTATCATTATTTCAAAAATTCTGTTTCATGTACCATCTATCTACTAATAGAGTATAGCTAGTAACCAATTAAAAAAGTAATTTGTGCTGTGGTTAAGAAAAAGAAAACAAAATGGAATAGGATTGACTTGCATGTGAAATTTGAGTTGTAGTTTATTAAAGATTTAGAAATAATTTATTCTGTAGTTGCAAGGTAAGTCTGACTTAAAATGAGTATTATAGATAGTGTCTTGAAAGGAGAAGTACAATTTTGCATTCAAGTGAAACTCCTGCCTTTTAAATTTTAAATAACTGTTTTAGAAAATGGCTGTGAAAACTTAGCTGTAGCCTATGAACTAATTTACTAAAAGACATTTTATGTATCATTGAGGTACCTTTCAATTTGCAAAGTGGTAAAAAGGAAGATCGTTCATTTTCCCTAAAAAAATAATGAAGAGGACGAATGTATCAGATGGTATCCTGCTAATAATTTAAAATATGGTTTAAAAAAGACTTCTAGGAAGATATGTTTTTAGGTCTACTGATTATGTTAAACTTGTGACAGGGAATGGCAATATTGATTAATCAAATATGATTTGCACTTAAGGCAAAATACTATTTCTGGGGGGCTTGGGGTATCATCACCACTTGGTGGCAGTATTATCAAAAATTTAGGAATAAGTTTTCAGCAATGATTAAATTGCTAGGGAGATGTCTAGACACAGAAAATAGGAAGAAAAGATAAATGTCACAATGAAAAGTCATTTTATGTCTAAGTTCTACTTTATAAAAGGAGGACATAATGTTGAAGTAGCACAACTTGGCACATTCTTCATCTCACAAGTTTGTAGTACAAAATGGATAAAGGAAGTAGCCTGCTTATCAATAGAAGGAAAAGTTTAAGTTTAGATTTAAATGTAAGAATGTGAATTCCCGGGGCTCCTGGGTGGCTCAGTCAGTTAGGCATCCAAATGTTGATTTCAGTTCAAGTCATGACCTCATGGTTTGTGGGATGGAACCCTGCATCAGGCTCTGTGCTGACAGTGAGGAACCTGCCTGGGATTCTCTCTCCCACGGTCATTGCCCCTCCCCTGCTTGTGTTTTCTCTCTCTCTCAAAATAAATAAACTTAAAAAAAAGAAAAGGAAAAAAAGAATGTGAATTCCCTAAATATGTCTGTTGAGGTGTTCTTCTTTAACTTTTTGAAGAGTCTCTCTGGAAACTAGAAGCAGTGTTTCTTTTTTTATTTTTTAAATTTATTTTTATTTTATTTATTTTTTTAGAGAGAGAGAAAGAGCACAAGCAGGAGAGGGGCAGACACAGGATCTGAAGCAGGCCTCAGGCTCTGAGCTGTCAGCACAGAGCCTGTTAGAGGGCTCAAACTCCAGCAAGACCATGACCAGAGCAGAAGTCAGATGCTTGATTGACTGAACCACACAGGGGCCCCTAGAAGCAGTGGTTCTTAATAGCTCTGAAGTCAGGGGATGACTGGGTGGCTCAGGTGGTTAAGCATCTGACTTTGGCTTAGGTCATGATCTTGCAGTTCAGGTGTCTTAAGCCCTGTGTTGAGCTCTGTGCTCTAAGTTCAGAGCCTGGAGACTGCTTCAGAATTTGACTCCCTCTCTCTCTGTGCCCCTCCCCACTCATGCTGTCTCTCTCTCAAAAAATAAATGTTAAAAAAAAAATGAAAAAAAAAGTTATGAAGTCAGGAGGGTAAGGGAAGAAAAAATGAAATCAATAGAAGTCTTTGAACTTACACTGTTTTATTGCTCAAATTTCTACTAAATGCTCCATTAGCTGTTAAAAGTTTTACTTAATATATACTTTCTTGATGGAGTATTTAGTAATGTAAAAAAAGATACTATTAACTTCAGGACAGAAAATTGGGATTTAGCTACATTAGGAAAATAATGTGTAAATAATAAATGAACCTGCATATAAAACCAAGGACTAATATTCATTTATTCAGATTCTTAAATTTAAATACTAGCTATAATACTCATTTAAATGTGACTTAACATTGCAACTAGAGGATAAGTTATTTCTAAATCTTTAATAAACTACTTCTTATTTATTTACTGAAGTTTTACTTACCCCTGCTTACTATTTTTAACAATGATTAAAAGGCAAAACTATTTGGCATGAAACACAAACCTAAGAAAAGAAAGGAAGTGGTATATTACTATCAGATTCTGATACCCTTTCTTAGTGGATCTAAAGAAACATGAGGGCAGATTATGTGGCATATATTAATATAGTAATATATATTAATGCATACAACTCTATTTAATATGGTTTTTGAGTCTCATGAGAAATTACATACGAGTGCGATTTGCCCAGATTTAGTCCAATTTCAGTTTATCACCTCCTAGGATAAGAAATATTGTGAGAAAAATGAAAGGCAGGGTTTTAAAAAAGGTCCTTTAATGAAAAATATAAAAACATAATATTGCATACTTGAAACATGATTTGGATGTTCAGCAAGTTCTAAGAGCTTCCTGTGTAAAATAACCCTGTGTTTAATATACATGTATTTCTATTTACACATACAATGAAACAAACCTTATTTTACTTGACAGTAATATTTATGATGCTGACATCCTCATAGGGCTTATCTGTTTTGGGATTGACTTTGACATTGGAGATCCTCTGTACAACTTCCATTCCTTTAGTCACTCGTCCAAACACTGTGTGCTTATTATCAAGCCAAGGCTGCATTGAAGGAGAAACGGAAAATCTTGGTAAACCCAGATTTCTTAAATTACACCCTCTGGGTAAGAAAATTACAGAGAATTTAAACTTATGCTTCATTTTTAATTTAATAAAAATATATACAGTTAATTTCATCTAGCAGCTTTTAAGAGTGATTTCCATGTTTATCTGAAAAAATATAACAGCATAATATAATGTTTAATTAGCTGCATCTTTCAGACCAAACGGACCTGAAAGATGTTTGCTAAAGGTAAGTTTCTTTGCATGGCTTAAAGAATACTGGCTAAGGCTTTAAAAGTTCTCTGTAGGAATCAGACCTGCAAAAGAGGCAGGAATTGTTTGGAATTGTTTAAGTAGCATGTGCTTTTGTAGTAGAGAGATGGGAATTCAAATGTTCGCTCTGCTACTTACTTGACCTTTGGCAAGTTGATCATGTCGCACTGTTTGTATAGTCATCTGTTTTTTAAAACTGGGTATAGTGATACTAGAAGTATTGTGAATATTACTTTGTGCCTGATGGGTAGTAGTTATATTTTTCTTCATTATGTGGTGCTTAATTCCAAAAAATAAAGTATAATAATTTTTATAATGTTGTGTAACTGCACAGCAATAGAGCTCAATATTCTTATACTGTATGTCGCAATATAAGTTGCATTCTGATATCAGAGATGTTAAAATATAGAAAAAAATGTCTTAAAAAATTTGAGAATTAATATACTCTAATCCCCCCCCCCATTCTAAAGGAAACAGGCCCAGAAGTGAAATAATTTGTTTTCTATTGTACAATTAGTAGTGGCAAGGTGACTTAAACTCCAGAGTCCTGAGTTACGCAAGTATTGTTTTACAAAGCAAAATCTGATTTGTTAGGTAATTTTACATTTTCTCATCTAAACTGTTTCATTTTTTATATGCTGGCAGAAATAAATAATAGTAGAGAATAATGCAGCTCTCTTTTACTGAATTCATTCTTAGATCATAACCTATGACAACTTACAGTTTATATGACAGCTTATAGACAATGCTGTTCTACTTACCGTTGGTACTACTGTTATAAAAAACTGGGATCCGTTAGTATTTGATCCAGCATTGGCCATGCTGAGTGTATATGGTCTGTCATGTCGTAATGTTGAATGAAACTCATCTTCAAATTCTCCTCCCCATATGCTTTCTCCTCCCATACCAGTACCTGTTGGATCTCCTGTTTGAATCATGAAGCCCTTAAGAGGAAGTATACAAAAAACATATTACACTGTACTTTTCTATATGTACGTTTTGGAATTCTATGTTTAAGTGTGTTTTATATTCAGTAAAATCTTTTTTTTTTTTTTTTTTTAAGTTTCAGAGAGAATGCACCAGTGGGGGAGGGGCGGAGAGAGAGGGAGATCCCAAACAGGCTCCACACCGTCAGCACAGAGCCTGATGTGGGGCTCCAATCCATGAAGTGTGAGCTCATGACCTGAGCCAAAATCAAGAGTTGGATGTTTAACTGACTGAGCCATGCAGGCACCCCTTTTCTTAATAGTCACTCTATCAAGTGATTTTATTAAAACCTTAGTAAGTTATACTTTAGATGATGTATTTCCACTGCTTAAACACAACCTTATTTCAGTTACTGAAACAAAACTGCAAAGGTCTCCTCATGAATAGTCATGTACTATCTTTCCCAATAATGCAATTAAAACCAATTAATATTGTAAATAAGTTTTAGATCTGTAGAGTGTATAAGGTTTTATATAATTGCCCCACTCTTCTCTCTTCCCTTTCCCTAAAATTCTGGATTGCCTGGTGAGTCATTTTTCTAATTCTTTCAGAACCCCCCCAAATCTGATTATTCCTCCTGTCATTTCTCCTGCCATTTCTGAACCTATCAGTAACCAAGAACTACACTACTGCCCCATCCATTTTATGGAACAATGCTCAACAAAATCCTGGGACAAGTTCGTTCTGCTCTTCAGGTATTAATGGTGGTTCTCAAAGATTAAGTAGCATGATGTCTTTTCTATTATTTAAAATCTTATTTTCTAGATCTAGACCTTATTTAGTCACTAGGTATGAGTAACTTTAACTATTGGTTTTATCTCAGCATGCCCTTTACTCTGTGTCTGACCCTTGGGTTTAGCTGCTGACAAAATACTGGTGCAGTGCTTCTAAAAAGGTACCATGTTACTGTTCCTGCATTTATTCCAGATCTGATATTCATGACTATCCATTCTTCTTTTGGCTTAGAAAGTCCCATTTTTCCTATTCCTTTTTAATAAACTGATAATTGTGAGACAGGAAGATTCCTTGTGTTTAAACCTCTGGTTATGCAAAACACACTATTCCTGAAGTCATATAAATTTTGTATAACTTACCTTAATTATACGGTGAAATGTATGCCCATTATAATAGCCGTTTCTGCTATGAACACAGAAGTTTTCCACTGTCTTAGGGCACCTAGTAAGATATGTTAAAAATATGAAATCCATTCAGAGCATCTTAATATAGTTTTCTTTGCAGTTCTGCTTTCTACTGACACCTGCAATACCTTCTGAATGTTTCAGGACAGTCTTTTTCCATAACCTCTTCTCATCTCAGGACAGAAGAGATGAAAGATCACATAAGCCACAGTATATTAATATTGTTTAATATATTATCTTTAGATAAAGAATGCTTATTATATTTGAGTTTGACAGTATTTAAATTTCAAAGTCATTTAGCAGTTAAAAAAAGTACAGCTACAGCACCGTAAGATATGTATATTCACTGCATATAGTAGGTTCAGTTCCTGGGAAAGATAATTTTCTTACAAAAACAGCGTTATGGTACACTGACACACTTCCTAACCAAGGACCTGCTCTCTCTCAAATGGTATCTCCTAAATCTAATCAACTTTAAATGACAATCACACACTCAAAAGTATGAAGCTTTCTAAATGTTAACTAATCTCATGTGATGATTTAATCTCATGTTACAGCATTTAAAACATTTAAAACACTCATATACAAAATAAAGAAGTACTTTTAAGTAAAAGGGGTTGTAAAAGATGTCACTCTGTTTTTCGTTTTCATTTTTTTGGAGACAGAAGTGGAGAGGGGCAGAGGGAGAGAGAATTCCAAGCAGGCTCCACATTCAGCAAGGAGCCTGACGCGGGGCTCACCCCCATGACCCTGGGATCATGACCTGAGCCAAAATCAACAGTTGGATGCTCAAGTGACTGAGTCACCCAGGCGCCCCAAAGATGTCACTCTTTGGATCAAGAATAGCCAAAGATATTCTATTGGATTTGGCATTGCATGTTCATCTTGCAAACTTTTAAACTGTCCAGAATTCCTTTCTGCTTTTTTCAGTACATTTTTTGTTGGATTGATTGATCAATTATGTATGTATGTATGTATATATGTATGTATGTATGTATTTATTTATATTAGAGAGAGCACAAGCAGGGGAGAGGGGTAGAGGAAGAGACAGAGAATCTTAGGCAGTGCAGAGCCCAACATGGGGCTCAATCCCATGATTCTGGGATCATGACCTGAGCGGGGATCATGACCTGACTGAAAATCGAGTTGAACACTCAATTGAACGAGCCACTCAGATGCCCCTTGTTGGAATTTTCAAAACCTATAGAAAGAACTAAAGAAGTAGTGGAGGTCTAAGAAATGTAAGGAGGAAAAGGAATTATCCTCCCCTTAAAGATTTGCTTTGAGGGTAAAGCCAGTTATAACAAATGAGCCACAAAATATAGATGGGATGCACAGTTGATGTTAATATCCATTTATAAACCATTTTATAGTTTACATTCAGCACTTTCATAGCCATTTGTTTTGTATGCATAATAATAAACCTGTGAAGTGTGTGTGTGTGTGTGTGTGTGTGTATGTGTATATATATATATATATATATATATATATATATATATATAAAATATCCCCATTTTCTAGAGGAACAGTTATCAGAAAGCTAAAGACAGACATTCTTTTCAAACCCTTCAGTTCTTTAAAATTCCTCAAGTTGAGGGGCGCCTGGGTGGCTAAGTCGGTTAAGTGGCCGACTTTGGCTCAGATCATGATCTCATGGTTCATGGGTTCGAGCCCCACCTACTTCAAATTCTGTGTCTCCCTCTCTCTTTCTGTCCTTCTCCCACTCATGGTCTGTCTCTGTCTCTCAAAAAATGAATAAAAACATTTAAAAAATTTTTTTAAATAAATAAAAAATAAAATTCCTCAAGTTGAAATAGCAATTTTAAGTTGCACAGTTTCTTCCAATAAACACATTTACATTGATGTTCATTTCAGACAGAAGACAGTACATACTCAACAGGAAAAAGTTTGATATGAATGTCTCCCATGCTTGTGTGGATAATGGCACTATCTGAAACACGTTTAGGTCCTTCAGCTTGAGTGGCTGCCATGACTTCTTCTTTAGAAGGTTTCTCATTAAAAACATCTCTGTCAGAATCTGCACTTTTTGTATCTTCTGGTTCTCGTTTGGTAAACTCAGAGGAAAATTAAAGAGAGTGAATGAATTAAATTTTTCATCTGGTTAAAATGTTATCAACAGTAAAATTTCATTTCTATCTATGGTATTTGAGCAAAGTAAGAATTCACATCAGAATAAGTCCTTACTGCAGCAATCACTTCCTATCACAGGATGTGTAATACAGTTAAATTATTTTTACACTTGCCTAACATAACAACAATCCATGCAGTGAAGGTGTATGGTTTCAAATGGGATTTAATTTCTTTTTGGGTGCACACTGAACAAGATGCGCTTTTATTTGAGGTAGTTTTCTGCCTCTGCCCGCTAGTATGTTCTAACCTGTCAACCAGTGCTTACTTTTCACTATTTAGCTTGCCTGGGTTTGAATTCCATTCTGCTACTTACTAGTTACATGATTTTGGCAAAATAAATTCATTTCTTCCATTTCCTCATTCATAAATGGGGATAACTACCTCAAAATCGTACCTATTGTGAAGATTCAATGAAGGGATATAAAATGCTTGGAGAATAGTGCCTAATATGTAAAAGGCACTATATACATATTAATAATTGTTGTTATAATGAACAGAACCTGGTGCTAGGCAGGTTGAGGATTCAAAGATGAATCTGTAATGCATCTTGGCTAGTTTTTTTTTTTCCTGCAAAGCCCCCATCTGTTCTATCTAAACCCTGAAGCTTGGAAGAAAGAATGTAAATTTTGAGTGAAGTTACAGAAATTTCAGGATACCTCAGGGAATAGGGAAAATTGAGAGAAATCTTTCAGTTGTTAAAACTTTGGACTCCTCTGAGCCTTTTTTTTTTTTTTTTTAACTTGACTTTCAGGAAGTAGAAATCTTTTCTCCAGAGGAAGCTCTACCTGATTATCAACTGAGTTCCAGGAAAGTAAAGCCAGTGCCCCAGGCCCTGTCTTGCCTAATGTCATTCCGGATCTACTTGGATAAATTCCAAATAAAGAAACAACCAAGCTAGGATGTTGTTGACTTATCATCTTATTCTCCATTTTTCAAAGGAATGACAGACATTATCAGTTGTATGATTGATTTGTATGAATTTTTAAATAGGTATTTTAATTTAGCTCACATATTGAACTACCAAAGTTCATATTTTGTCATATTTTGATATTGATTTGAAAAGAGATAAAAAATTTACATATATGTATGTACCATTCTACTTTTGCTTACGAATATGTATGTCTAATAAAATGAAAGATAATTTTATGAACATGTTAGCTGTATAAAGATGCATAGTAACTTTTTTTCTTCAATGTTAACAACACATGTGATTTAATCAACATAAAAGTAAACTTTAGGGGAAGAGAATAATCTATTAGTTTTTTGATAAAGAGGATAGAAAATTAGTATGTTTTTAGTGTATATCAAGAGTTAGCTTTTACCTTCAAAACAGTTAAATTACAGGTAAAAACAAGAAAAACTATTTCCCTGTAACCAGTATTATTTTTTGTAGCAATGACTTTGAAAGTTCTACATAAAATTTTCATCTTAAAAGAATGTATCCATTTTTTGGTTAAAAGCTTGTTTGGGATGAACTGCTATTTCCTACATTAATCAAATGCTGGCAACCTGAATAGCATCACAGCTACTTACAAGATATCAGATGAAAAGAATCAGTATACTAGAATGAGCCACACACTTTAACAAACCTGTGAACAGTGAAGAAAATATAATGCCCTGTATTTGAGGATTTTATATTACCTTAAGGAGGAGATGACAGTATTACAGATATTTAAAAAAAAAAAAAAAGAAAGAGAGAAAGTAAACTATTCCAAAAACTGTGACACATAGAGCACAACCAGGCAGATGTAACTCAGACTTGATGTCAAGAGAAGGTTTCCAAGTAGGAACTGATATAAGTAGGAACTGGGGACAGGTATGTGATTGGCAGAAGGAACAGCCTGTGTAAATGCCTTGAGGTAAAAAAACAACACTCAGCTATTGCAAACAGGATCAAGTTCAGTCAGAGTAGCAAATGAACTAAAAAATGAAGAAAGATAGGTAGAAGAGCCAGCTAATATAGATAGTTGAGGAGCCATTAAAGGATTTTAGGCAAATAACCAAATTTGGGACTCAGTCTCTGACTGCAGTGTGAAGGACAGAATGGTAGGGCAGAGGTCTCTACACTTTAGATTTTTCTGCTTGGTTCAACAGTTAGGACACGGCTACTCCTAGATAGTTTAGACAGTTTGATTCTGAGCCCAGTCTTAGTTAACATGTAAAGTACTTGTAGTTCTCTAGGGAAGAAAAAAATTGTCAGGAATATAAACTTTTAAGGTAGCACCATTACAAGAGAGTTAAAAGGTAAAAAAAGAAATGTGCTTAGAGAAGCAAGTGTGCAAGTTCAGGGAAGATAAATTAAGAACAAAAGATGAAAAATAATCTTTTTTAGAACTTTTAAAACCCCATAGCAAAAGCTATTTTGGATGCAATTATTACCATAACCACTTACTTCCTTACATCTTAGACAACATAAATAGTTGTAGAAGCCAGGTCGAAGATTTTTCAAAACAGGAGGGAAATCAGTACAAAATCGAGTCCTAGTTAAAAATTATGCAATATTAATGTTTTAAGATGGTATTCTGGTTGTTTAGAAAGCATGCTATTATTGCCAACATTCTCTTCAGTTGAAAGCACAACCTAAGAAAATAAATCTCCAACCAAACTGGAAGAATTAAGGCCTATTTCCTAGTATTTCCGCATACCATGTAAAATCTATTCTTTTTAAAAGATGTACAAACTATTGTTGGGTCAGCTTGAATATTTTGAAGAACAGGATTTTCAGAAGCCTTCATTTCTATAGTAGTTGCAGCACGATGTTTTTTGGCTATTCCCTGGAACAGAGCCAACTGCATCACTCTAATATTTTCCTGCTTGCCTAAGATGCGCACACACCTGGAAAATACAACAATGTTTTATACAGTAAAATACCACGATTAATTCCAATTATAAAAATTTTATAGATAAAATCTAGAAATCAACTATCCTTTACCTTTGTATAAAATAATTACTAAAAGTTTTTTAAAAAGTGTTTCTCTACCCCCTTCCCCAGAAAGAGTTATTTTAAATTGGATGGAATTTTCTGGTTAAAAAAAAAACAAACACAATCATTCATGCATAATTTTAACCTATCCCTATTATCTTAATCTTTTTGCAAGCCTTCAAAGATTCTATACTGTGAAGAACTACAATATAAATTTGTTTCTATGTGAGAATGTACAGACCTACATTTTTTTCTCTTTAAAATATACTTTTAAGTTCTTTTCATTTACATTCAGTGTTAGTATCTGATTGTAGCTATTTTGTACTAAAACCAAATGGACTGTTTGCACAAAAGGCTTATTGTGGTTTCATGCATTTTAACTTCTGATTTTATGTCTAGCAGGATGTAATGCTGAATTCTGTGGTTAAAATATTTGGCAACATTTAATATGAACCAGGCTAATTTAAATCAATAAGCAAAAGAGAGATTGAAACTTGTTAAAAAAAAAAAAAAAAAAAAAAAAAAAACAACCTTGAAACTATGCATATCTTTTTTTCCATTTCTTTTACAAACATGAGTGGAAACTTTTTACATAAGATTATAAACAACCAAAAGACCACAAAAAATCCAGTCAAAACATTTGGTTAAGTTTAGACATTTGGGACCATTCCACTTGTCTTGGAACAAACAAAACTCCCTTTGTTTCCCTGAAAGAGGAAATGGTCCCCCATAAATGAATGCACTTTTAAAAAACATCTTATTAAAGCTTACCGGTTTGTTTCTACATTTATAACTTTAATGCCTAGCATTGTTCCATATAGCACGAAGTGTCCAGTTTCATCAAAGACTATGTTAATTAATCTTACTGCATCCACCTTCTCCAACTCACGTTCAACAGCCATTCGTCGGCCAAATTCCATGTCGGGTAGCTGTTGCCTCATCTGCTGCAGTTCAGTAAACATCTAGGGAGTAAACAAAAAAGCTATGTGATAAAGGGAATGAGAATTTAAATAGAAGCACAGTACACATTAAAAGCCACTGAAAATTTGTGTACTTATAGGTTACCTTAAAGAGGATTCTAAATTCCATACGCAGGAAATAAAAAGACATTAGTAAGTTCAATCGTAAAATAATAGTATTTACACTAACTGCTTCTTCTTAATAAAAAAAAAAAAACAGTTAATGTAACTACTGTCTTCTGTACAGAAAAAAGGTATCTGCTGCCTTTTATAAGCCACAGACTAGGGACACCTGGGTGGCTCAGTTGGGTAAGCGTCGGACTCTTGATTTCAGCTCAGGTTATGATCTCATAGTTAGGAGATTGAGCTCCACATCTGGCTCCATGTAGGGCTCCATGCTGGGTGTGGAGCCTTCCTAAGATTCTCTCTCTCTCTCTCTCTCTCTCTCTCGCTCTCTCTCTCCCTCTCTCTCCCCCCCCGCCCCTCCTCTACTGTGCTCTCTCATGAATAAATAAATAAATAAATAAATAAATGCCACAAACTAGTACTTTCCAATAGGAAGATAATGCAAACCAAGCATGTAATTTTAAATTACCTAGTAGCTACTTAAAGTAAAAGAAACAGGTGAAATTAGTCTCAATAAGGTTTTATGCCCCATATATCCAAAATATAATCATTTAAACTTTACTCAATACTTAAAAATTGAGATAGAAGCACCTGGCTGGCTCAGTCTGTGGAACATGTGTCTCTTGATCTCAGGGTTGTAGGTTTGAGCCCCATGATGGGTACAGAGGTTACTTAAAATAAAATCTTAAAAAAATTTGAGATAAATTATATTCTATTTTTTTTTATATTAAGTATTTGAAATCCTGTATTTTATAATTTCATCCTGTCTCAATTTGGACTAGCCACATTTCAAGCACTCAACAGCAACATGTGGCTAGTGGCTACTACACTGGACACTGTAACTACAGAGTGTAAGGTCCCTGTAAAAGGATCATGGACCTGACATGATATAACAAGCACTCAATTTTTATTGAATGAACTCTTATTATTTCACTAATTTATAACAATTTCATGATATTTTAGAAAATGTTTCAAGTTATTTTTATAGAGAACCCAACACAGATTATCATTAGGCAAATGTCATTTACGGTAGATGAATATTTTTATAAATGCTCTGTAGCTTATTTGGTTTTCTTTTCTTCAGATATTTAACACAATTTTCAGATAAGGTCACATCTCAATTACTATGTATTATCACACTATAAGCTTCTCCCCCATTAAGATCTTTCGTTTCCAGACATTTAGGGAATCAAACAGCAGAATTCAACAGCAGGTCTCCACTGGAGATAAAAAGAAGCCAAGCTTATGTCCAGTCTATTTATTTTCATGCTTGTGTTAACTGGAAATCCCATTTTTCTAGATATGGAAAGAACAACAATGTACACAACTCCATAAAAACAAAAGGAGGTATATGCATTAGGGAACAACATGAAGCAAGGGTCTTACAGGACAGAAAAAAAGCCTGTTGGTCATTAGGTTTTCTTATCTCCAGTCTCTGAGACTACTTGTTTATTCATATGCTAGAAATAGCCTAGCATTTTTATAGAGAGGGACCCCTGATTATTTTACTAGATTAGATTCATTTTCATGACTTAAAGTTTGTAGACGGTTGTCTGCCTGCGTGCAAGTATTTCATAAATGTTAATCCAACCTGATAAATACAGCAGTATCTTTTTACAGTATTCTAGCCTTAATAGCAGGGCCTCTGTGATACACAACTGTGTAACCATATGCATATCTCATTAACTGTGAGATTCCACTGATTTACTACCCACTATCATTCTAATTAATTTACTCGGCATTTGTTTTAGTTGTTGTTGTTGTTGTTGTTGTTTGGACAATCTCTCATTTTGAATCTCACTTCTGTCATAAGCTTTACTACTGACCTCATCTTATTTCAGCCCTCAACACTTGTTGAAGTCAATAATGAAGAAACAGAGTATTCGTGTTAAGAAATTAATATCCAGAGACTGTGTTCTTAAATATTTCTTTTGCTGAGGAATCTTCAGAGAGCTGCAAGTTGGTAAAAGGCCTTTAAGTTATATTTAAGTTGAACTAATATCTAGTTACCAGCTGCCATTAATGAAGAAAACATCACAGTTTTCTCCTATTCTTCAAAGTAGAGTGGAAAGCTGTTCTCTTCCAAAAGGAAAATGAGTCAGGAGGATGATCTAACAACCAGATCTTCACATGTGTCTGGATTCATATTACTTCAGGTAGATAATCCACCCAACTTAAAGCCACTTGCCACCAAACAAGAGTGTCACTAAGAAGAGTAACAGAATTTAAGACCTTAATGTAAGGAATCTAAACTGGTTACTACCAACAATGTAGAATTATTATACAATAAACAGTACTGCTATGAAGAAGGTTCAACCCACAGACTCTCAGAGGATTCAACATACCATTAGCAGTTAGAGAACACTTGAGGGAAACAGGTGATCAGACCCAATTTCCACAAAAAACTGTTAACTTTGCATGGATAGAAAGTCTTATTCTACAACTACATGCTTTAACAAATTCTTGTTAGCAGTAATTATGTGTCACATATTGTTGTTAGTGCTGGAGATACAAACATGAGCCAAAACAGATAAGGGAGCATAGATCACATAGAGTTTAGTCTACTAGGGGTTGATATGTAGTAATCAAAAATAAGACCAAGCCAAATGGTCTAAGAGAAAATAAACAGAGTGATATTGAGTCACATAAAAAAAAAGTTGTCCTAGGTTAGACAAATAGTGAATTCCCACAGGAAGTGACTCTTTAAATGAGATTTGAAGCTTAAGTTCAACAGGTAATGGAAAGAACAGAGGAGGGGTGACACCAGGCAGCAGGAACAGCATAGGCAAAGGCCCTGTGGTGGAAGACATGTTCAAGAAACTGAAATAAGGCGTAAATGGCTAGTGTTAAGAGGCAGATAGAAAAGTGAGTGACAGTAGGCTAGAGTGGTAGGCAAAGGCCACAATAAGGCAGGCTATGACTTCGGTCTTGATTCAAAGAACAATAAGAAGTCACTAAGAGGTTCAAAGAATGAAATGATCAAATATGCACTTAAAAAATTTGCTCTGGATGCAGTGTGGATAACTGATTAGGAGAAAGCCCGAATATAGGCAGTAGGCCATGAGACAATCCAGGCAAAAGATCATGAACTAGGGTAATGACAGCTATGCTGAAAAGAAAGGGATAGATTTTAAGCATATTTAGAAACTAAAATTGACAGGATTCATGATGAATTAAATAGAGGGTAAGGAAAAAGAGTTAAGAAGTTAAGGATGACGCAGGTTTGTGGCTTATGCAAGTAAATGGATATTGGTGCCATTCATGAAGAGAGCAAAACAAAACAAAACAAAACAAATGGAACCATGTGTATTCACAATAGTAAGATGGAGAAATCAATTTGGGAGTAGTCATATGAATAGGCAGGAGTGAACAGAGAAAAAGCCACACAAAAGAAGGATGATTGGCTCAGAAGATATCACATCATAAACCCTGGGAAAAGAGTTTTCAAGAACACTGCAAGAGAGCAGACAGATCAATAATATCTTCAATGTGCTAAGAGAAAATAACCATCAATGTAAATATCTATATCCAGAAAAAATATCTTTTAGGAATTGCACAAAATAAAGACACTCAGAAAAGGAAATTCCCATTAAACTTATATTGCACTTACACTTAGTGATTCATCAAAGACTCTCATGAGTTTTCCAGTTAAAAATCTGAAAATTCTAACTTTTCTATCAGAACCAATAGTAGCTATTTTCTTCCCATCAGGTGAAAAACATATGCTGGTTGGATAAGCCTTGCACTTGGCAAACTCATACAAATCGGTGTCAGTTTTATATTCCCAGTTCACATTTTTGGGGAACTTATATTCATGAGGAGGCCCAGTCCAGTATTCAATCATTCCAGATTTATCAGAAGACACTATTGCTTTATAAACTGCATTCAGCCGTATCTGAGTAAGAGGTGATGTATGGAGCTTGTCAAAAATATGAAGCGGCTGGTTATCTCCTCGACCATCATAAATGAAAATTTTTCCTGTGCTCTTCTCAGAAGCAGCAACTGAAGATATGGCATCCCCTGGGCAATAGATCCACTCACATTGTCCAGGAAAATAGCTAAAATAGTGAGGGGAAAAAAGAAGTTAATACAACAAGTAAGCATCATTATCCACTCTCACCACCAGAACAATGTCCTGGCCAATGATTTAGTTAGTTTCGGATTCCTTGCTCTAAAGTAGCAGAAATAGAAACTGGGGAGGAACAACTAGTTTTCCCTTTCTGACCTCATTAATCTAATGGTAATAACTTCTGAGGATTTATCAGACCACATAGAAAACTTCCTACAGCAGATCATTTACTTCTTTTGGATAGATAAGAAAACCTAATCAGACCAGGGCCTTAAAATATTCCAGGGCATTGCCTTTTGGATCTCTAGGTATCAGTCTATTTTTAACTTATTTTTAAATAGGTTCATATCTAACAGTATACTTGATAAACTCATTCTTGAAATGTTTAAAATCAAAATATTTTAGTTATGACTATGATCAAAAGGAAAACATTTTGATATCACATTTTCATTATTAGTGACTTAATCTTACAACTATAAAGTTTGAACATGCTACCTGATAAACAAAGTACAAAAGAACTGGGACAGATTTAACCTGGGACAGATTTAACCAAAA
This sequence comes from Panthera uncia, assembly GCF_023721935.1. Taxonomy (NCBI): domain Eukaryota; kingdom Metazoa; phylum Chordata; class Mammalia; order Carnivora; family Felidae; genus Panthera; species Panthera uncia. The sequence goes on along the minus strand of NW_026057577.1, from coordinate 48,150,921 downwards.
TACCAAACTTACACACTCAAATGAGTGTTGTCTCCTTCTAAGCAGTCAGTTAAAGAAGTTAGTTATTCCAATGTTGGTGCTGATGCTCAAAACTTCTGGAACTCTTCTTTTAGAATTTCTACCAAAACTTAAATAATATCCCTACCAAAACTTAAATAATATCCCCAACATTTAAGAATAGATTTAATTTGTAAAAACAGCTAAAGTGTAGGTAAACAAAGCAGGGAATAAGACAAGATAACCAATATATATTTCTATTTGTAGTAAAAAATAAGTTCTGACCATAAGTAATGAGACTAATATCCTTTAATGGCTCATCAACTGATTTTGAAGGAAATTCCAAAAGAAGTACTGCTATGTAATGAACTGTTGTTCTTGTCCCCCCACCATTCATATGTTGCAGTTACCCAAGGTGATTGATCTGGAGATAATTAGGAGGTAATTAAGGTTGAATGACGTCATAAATGTGGGGCCCTAATTCCACAGAAGGGAAAGAGGAAGATACCATTCCTCCTTACATCCTGTCCCCAAAGAGAGCCCTCACCACAAATCAAACCCTACTGGAATCCTGGTCTTGCACTTTCCAGCCTCTGGAACTCTGAGAAAATAAATTTCCTTTGGTTAAGCCACTCAGCCTATGGTCTTCTGTAAAGGCAGTCTGAACTAAGACAAGTCCTAAGACTATTTTTGACAATGCTAGATTTTCAAGGTGACATTCATTTAGACGTATATAAATTCAGTATGATATCTTAAGAAAGACATGCTTAAAACAAAGTATTCATCTCATTTCTGTAGTTCAACCACATGGTGTGGATATCAATATACTTTAAAGTTTAAAGTTACCAACGAATCACCTCAATTCCAAAATGTACATAAGCCTTATAAGACACAATACATATTACTGAAATAAGCAAAGCAAGGAGATTAATTCTAAGTACCAGCAAATTAGACATGATGGATCCTCATTATTTTATTAAGTAATGTTAAATGGATATAATGAATCCTTGTGATGATGCTATTTAAAAATTTCTGCTGTGATTAACAACAACAAGCCTCCAAAGAGCATCATAACAAGGATTCCTATCTACTTTTCCTAAGCAAAATTCAAAAGCACAGCTGGCAATGGCAATACATTCTGTTTAGAAATATCTACAAAATGGTGACAGTTTAAAAATTATTTCACTAAGTTAAAAAGTATATACTTTAAAAAAGACTCACCCAAGCTTCAGCATATTGATCATGTCAAAGTTCACTACATCAAACACCTTCATTGCTTTATCATCACCCACAGAACAGAACAATGCTCCCTCAGAGCTAACTGCAATACTCTCAATAACTCCTATTTAAATAAATCAAAACATTCTAGTAAATACCAATGAAACAGATATGCATGATTCAAAGAAAAAAAAAACATTTTAAAAGAAACTTTAACCAATACAATTTAAGACTCACACACACACACAGTGAAATTCTTACCCAGGTGACTACGAAAATGTTTAACAAATTCAATTCCCTCTTCTATTTTTTTCCAGAACTTAACATGTCCATCATGACTGGCAGTAATAATAAAGTCTGTCCTGCATACATAAAATTGTAAAAGTTAATTTGTAAAGCAGATCTATGAGTTATTTAGTACCCCCAAAGCAATCATTCACTGAGAATCTTTGGCTCTTTCAAAATATTTTTATTTTAAGCTTTCTTTATAAAGACCACCATATGAGGGTAGATTGAAAATGGCAAATTTTGTAGTTCTTTCCTGGATATCATAATAGTTGATGTGGCACTAACTTTAACCCCAAGAGCTAGGATCAGAGATGTGCTAGGACTTGACATTAAAAAAAAAAGAAATTTCACCAGGAATTTCAGTAGACCTTACAGCCCGTTAATCGTAAAATCACCCTGTAGGCAGTCTTTTCACATGGAAAACGTACTCATCTTCAAAAGGTGATAAACAACCAATGTACATTTGTTTTGTATCGTATCCAAGGTGTCTTGTTAAGTATTAGAAAGATTTTGTACAGAATAGTCTCCCCTTTAAGGTGTATAAAAATAGAAACCATCTGAATACCTATGGTATTGATATTACCTTGAATGCATTCCTTGTAGGAAATTGGAAAGAATATGTAGGACTTCATTTAACTTAAATTATTATAGAATCGGTGGCATTAAATAGAAATCCATGGTATCCTAAAGATACTTTTACAAATCATCTTCAAAACTGAAGCATTTTTATAAAATAAATTTTTCAGAAAAAAACAAAAAAAGATGTGTGAGACTTACTTGGTGCATACCACATGGGTGATAACATCTCTATGCATGTAACTGCGCTCATACATAGATGCACTGGGGAGATTTTCAAGATAGACTCTTTCAAACTCTAGAACTGAGGGAAAAAAAGTAAAGAAAAATTTATTTTAAACTGCAACTATATCTATATACTATTTTGCATTTTCTGTTAAGAGTTTTCTACATTCTATTTTCTGTTGGGCACCTGGGTGGCTCAGTCGTCAAGCATCTGACTTTGGCTCAGGTCATGATCTCACGGTTCATGAGTTAGAGTCCATATTAGGTGAGCTCAAGCTCTGCTTCGAGGGAACACAAGCCCTCTTCAGGTGAGCTTGAGCACTGCTTTGGGTGAGCTTATGCCCCACTTCGGGTGAACATGAACCCCACTTCGGGTTAACACGAGGCCAACTTTGGGTGAGTCCCACTTCTCTCTGTCTCCCTCTGCCCCTCCTTCGCTCTCAAAAAAAAAATTCTATTTTCTATTTTCTTCTATATCTTATTACATTTCTCTCAATTCACACGTAATGAAAAAAAAATCCAGTCTGTTATGTATTTCATAGTAGTGAACAGCACTGTTATTATTTAGTCATGACAGGTTCTCAGGTATTGTACAGATGCTTAACTGCCCTCAGAACTTAACTGAGTGATTCTGGCTTAATATTAAGGTTCCATTAAAAAAGAAAAACTTTGGGGTTCCTGGGTGGCTCAGTCGGTTAAGCGTCCAACTTCGTCTCAGGTCATGATCTCACGGATGGTGGGTTTGAGCTTCATGTTGGACTCTGAGATGACAGCTCAGAGCCTGGAGCCTGGTTCAGGTTCTGTATCTTCCTTTCTCTCTCTGTCCCTCCCCCGCTTGTGCTGTCCCTCTCTCTCAAAAACAAATAAACATTGAAAAAAAAAAAAAAACCAAAACCTTAAAAAGTTTCATGAAAGTATCACAACCATCTTTCTAACCATTAGGAGAGCCAATTATTAGTTCTAATTTAAATAATTAACAAGAGACCAGTGGCCACCTATGGGTGTTTATCTTTAAGACACTAATCCTCTTTGAGGTCACTAGTAGTGGGGTTGAAGCAGATAAACATGATAAAATACTAAATAGATTTTTAGAGCTGAGAAAATCCTGGACTTCTCAACTTTTACCAGGGGCAAAACATTTGAAAAAGTGTTAATCTGAGGAGATATTTTGTTACAAGACCTATGAACCATATTACTAGCATAAATTGACATTATATGTGTATCTAATAAAATAATCCAACAAAGGCCAAACATGCCTACAAAAAGTTGCTAGAGCGGAGCCTGGGTAGCTCAGTTGGCTAAGTGACCAACTCTTGATTTTAGCTCAGGTCATGATCTCACAGTTGTGGGACTGAGCTCCACATTCGGCTCCACAACGAGTGTGGAGCCTGCCTGGGATTCTCTCTCTCCTTCTGAAAGCACACATGATCTCTCTCAAAAAAAAATTTCCAGGGCGCCTGGGTGGCTCAGTCGGTTGAGCGACTGACTTCGGCTCAGGTCATGATCTCACAGTTTGTGAGTTCGAGCCCCGCGTCGGGCTCTGTGCTGACAGCTCAGAGCCTGGAGCCTGCTTCGGATTCTGTGTCTCCGTCTCTCTCTGTCCCTCCCCTGCTCATGCTGTCTCTGTCTCAGAAATAAACATAAAAAAAAAAATTTCCTACATTAAACATAATGAGATGTTTCATAGTTTTTCATAACTATTGTATAGCAGAGTCAAAGCTGTGCCCAATGAACTCCTTTCCCTTCATTTTTAATAACAGAACTACCATCTTTATATGTGCAAAATGACAGTCAGCTATAAGACGACCTTTCTCATCTTCTCCAGAGTTAGGTGTGACCATGTGCCAATGAAATAGAAGTGTGTTATGTGACAGTCAAGAAGTCTCCTTCAAAAGTATTCCATTATTCCCTTTCTCAGTCCTATACTTGGGAACTGGGATAAGAGAACTGATTCTAATAACCACTCAGGACAAAGACGAGGGCCATATCTTAGTGATGTTAGGGCAGAAAACTGGAAAAAGCCTAGGTCCCTTTGAAGCCTCCATACCGATCCTAGACTGTTTAATTTGGGACTTCTTTTATGCAGCTAATATAATACTGATACACATTCCTTTTGCTGTTTGTTAGTTTACTTGAGCAGGTATTTACTGAAAACAAAATAGGTTATAAGGCACATGGACATAAAGAAGTGGAACACATAGTTCCTACCTTTGAGAAACCATTTGGTTAATTAAAGGTAGTGTCATATAACAATTTATAATGTCTTTCTGAAAATGCATAGAAAAGTCTAGCGTCTAAAGAACATGTTAAAGAGGATAGCTCTTTTTCTAGAAAGCTAAACGCATGTCACACTCCCGTCTTTTTATTAAAAAAATTTTTTGCGGTGGCGCCTCAATGGCTCAGTCGGTTAAGCATCCTACTTCGGCTTGGGACGTGATCTCACTTGGGTCAGGATTTCGCAGTTTGTGAGCTCAATCCTCACAGTGGGCTCTCTGCTGACAGCTCAGAGCCTGCAGCCTGCTTCAAATTCTGTCTCCCTCTCTGTCTCTCCCCCATTCACGATTGGTCTGTCTCTCTCTCTGCCTCAAAAATAGACATTAAAAACATTTTTTTTAAATTAATAAATTTTATTATGCTCTAGTGACTGAGCCAGCCAGGTGCCTCAAACTCCTTTTTAGACAAAATCTTCAATGATTATTTTTCTAACATTTCATACATGTTTTTATTTTTTAATTTTTAATTATTTAAAAAATTTTTTTAATGTTTATTTATTATTGAGAGATAGAGACAGGCAGAGCATGAGCATGGGAGGGGCAGAGAGAGGAGGAGACACAGAATTTGAATGAGGCTCCAGGCTCTGAGCTGTTAGCAGAGAGCCCGATGCGGGGCTCGAACTCACAAACTGCAAGATCATTACCTGAGCCGAAGTTGAACGCCCAAACGACCGAGCCATCCAGGCGCCCCTAACATTTCAGACATGTTTTTAAATTTCAGTTTTTTTCAGGGTGCCTGGGTGGCTCAGTCACTTAAGCATCTGACTTTGGCTCAGGTCATGATCTCACAGTGAGTACATTCAAGCACATCAGGCTCTCTGCTGACAGCTCAGAGCCTGGAGCCTGCTTTGGATTCTGGGTCTCCATCTCTCTCTGCCCCTCCCCCGCTCTCTCAAAAATAAAGAAACATTAAAAAATTATAAATTTCAGTTTTTTTCTTCAAACTGAATACACTATTGACTGGCTTAAATACAATAAGCATCTACTTAATTATAAACATTTTCACACCTAATTATTGCTGTATCTGTCTCAATTGTATTAAGTTTGTAAGATTTTTGTCTCTTAATACTAACATCAGCACTTTGATATTTTTTATGTTTCCATAAAAAAGGATATGCAAACATATTCTATTACAACTATAAGAGCATTAACTTTGTAATGTTCATTCATTCAATAAATACTTATTGAACACTTGCTACGTGCAATCAGTGGAGCAAAGCAGTCATGGTCTGTGCTCTTATAAGCTTACAGTCTTAGCAGTGGTGACAAATATTAATCAATCACAGACTTAATACACAATTATAAAATGCAGCAAGTGCAATGAAGAAGTTGCTATGGAAACATTTAACAGAAAGACCTAACTGTAAAAAAGATAACACTTTACGGGTGTCAATGTACAATGTTCAAAAAACTAGCTTCTTCAAAATTTGGATACATAAAATTTGAAAGCTACCAAACACTTTACGGGTGTCAATGTACAATGTTCAAAAAAGTAGCTTCTTCAAAATTTGGATACATAAAATTTGAAAGCTATCTGTAAACTCAGGTGTTCAAAATTACCTCGGAGTTATGATCAGTGTTCTTTAGAAACCCAGCCCACACTGGAGAAACGACAGGCTTCCCAGAGGAGGCGATATTTGGAGATGAGTGCTCAAGTTGGACAACAGTTAGCCACCGGAAAAGGAGTGTGGGAAATTATTTCAGGTATACACCATACCCTGGCAGGCATCCAAAGAAGAAAAAGAGCATACCCCATTCTCAAGTGTTTTAACATGGCTAGAGTACAGCCTAAGGAAGACAGGGTTAGGAAGCAGAAGCAATGGAAATGTGCTGGTGAGGTAAGGAGAGATCACATCGTGAAGGAACTTGTATGCCATGATAGGAAGTTTGGACTTTGTTTTTAAAATGAGAAATCACTGAAGAGTTTGAAGCAGAGAGAGTGATAAAGTAAGATTTGACCTTTCAGAAAAATCGTATTTTAATGGTTTTACACCAAGGAAGACATTTTATAGAACAACTTATGAAAATAAGAAAAACTTAACTTCCTTCCCTACCCTTTTTATTTAATAAAACTTGGTCACTATTCCACGAAAGTTGGAAAATATTTCAAGTCTTGGCATCTCCTGCGTGTGGTTTGAAAACCACAGACCGCGGGTTTTAGATGAAAAATTTGTTACCCAGTAAACTTCTGTAACTTTCCTAGGTCAGAAACTCATTATTGGAAGAGACAGGATTAAAATGATCTTTACCTACTCTTTACGATTCTAAATAGGCACCGCCATCTCGCCCTCGGTCCCCGCGTGCCCCAAGAGACTAAGTGCACTCCTGAAATAAAAGCTTTCAAGAGAACTGGACTCTTTGACGTTTAATAAACCGGAGACAGAAATTCCAACCTAATGCGCCCGCTATAGGGGTTAAATGAGAGGCGCTTAGCACATAATAGGTAGTGAGTATAAGTTAGCTTTAGCATCTATTAGAACACGTTCCTATAACACATCTGTCACTAACATTGTTAGATAGTAGCAAAAAGACGCTGTACTCAGCCCAAATCATTATTTCGGGGAGAACGTGCTAGTAGAGAATGACCAGAAAACAGAAGCCGACCCTCTGTTCTGAGGGCATAAAACCCCGCAAGCACACACCATCTGATTTTTGAGTCTGGTTTGAAATTTCCCAGTCTGGGGACGCAGATTCCAACTCGCCCTGTGTCTATCGCTGTAGCTACCTTTCCTCTTCTTGGCCAATGTCGCCTCTACAGGTAAGGGCCCAACCCAGCGCTCTTCATTTTCCTCTTCGTTCTCTTGGGCCACAGCCACAACCACTGTCAGCTCTCTTTCGCCGAGTTCCGTTTTTTCCGGCTCCCCCGTGTCCCGGCGCCTTCTTCTTCTCAGCTGTGAATCGCTACCACCTTCGGACGCCATATTGCCAGAGTTGTCAAACAAGGCGCGACACGACACAGCTCCCCTACCAATCCGCAAAGCGGCGCGGCCTACACGTCAGTGGCAGAGCGAGTTTCGGGATTGGCTGGGGTGCGTAGGAGCAGATCCAATCAGCAAGCAGCGCGCGCTCGGGGCCCTAGGCCGGGAAGTCCTGTCTGAGCCAGGCGGAGGTGGCCTGCAGTCCGTGGCTGTGTGGTGGTTGAGAGGTGGGTAAGGGAGAGCGCCTTAACGGTAGACACTTGGAAGGCTCCCAGGGCATGGAACTGTAGCGCCGATGGTGGGACCCTGAACCTCACGGGAACTGGATACCGGACGCCCCGCCAGTCCCTGTGACCCGCTCTTCTCCCGCTCTAGAACCCAGCGGGTTAGAGGGAAATGACAGAGGGGCAGGGAACTGAGGGAACTAGCTAACTTGAGGGCCTCCCTTCAGGTGCTGAAGGAACTGTTTTCTTCCCTGAGTTTCTTGATTCTCCCACACGAGAAAGAGGTGGTGGGCGCTTCTTACTGTTTTCTAGGGAGGGAGCGGGAGAGAGAGAGAGAGAAAGAACGAAGGAAAGAAAGAAAGAGAGAGAACGAACCAACTAGGCAGGCCAAGAAACCCAAGGGTACATGGTAGGATCCTTCCCCCTGCTGCCATCGTCCTGGTCTGCGCTTTCATGTCTTAGCCGCCTTCTCGACAGCTCTCTTCTTTAAAAAATAAATAAATAAATAAATAATAAAAAAAGGGAAAGAAAGAAAGAAAAACTTATTGTGGTAAAAACCACATAACATTTACTGTCTTCCCCCCTCTTTTAAAACTGAGGTATATAATTCATATACAACACTATATAGTTGACCTTTGAACAAGGGGTGAGCAGAGTGGTTAGGGGCACATCCCCCCTCTTCATTGGAAAATCACCCTACAACTTAGGATCCTCCCCAAAGCTTTACTAATAGCCTACTTTTGATATAAAGCCTTACCCATAACATTAACAGTGTAAACATTTTTGTACATGGCTGAAGGTATTTAACTAGTCTTTTACTAGCTGACTTCAGATTGTTAATAGTGATGTTAATAGCTAGTAATGATACAACTTCATATGCTAAGCACAGTTCTAAGAACTTTGTATATACTAACTCATTTAATTGTCATAACAACTTTATGGGGTAATGTTATTGTCTTCATTTTACAGGTAAGGAAACCGAGGCAGAGACAGTTTAAGTGCCTTGCCCAAGGTCACACAGCTTGTAAGTATTGAAGCCGGGATTTAAACCTAGACAGTTTGATCATAGAGTTCACACAAAGTTTTTTTGAGTAATGCTGTAGTAAGCATTCCTGTGTAGACTAAAGCAAATATATCCATCTATAGTATTATTCCTAGGAATAGAATTTCTGGGTCAGAAGTTAAATGTATTTAAAATTTTAATGGCTGGCTCTGGAAAGCAGTGTGGAGGTTCCTCAGAAAATTAAAAATAGACCTACCCTATGACCCAGCAATAGCACTGCTAGGAATTTATCCAAGGGATACAGGAGTACTGATGCATAGGGGCACCTGTACCCCAATGTTTATAGCGGCACTCTCAACAATAGCCAAATTATGGAAAGAGCCTAAATGTCCATCAACTGATGAATGGATAAAGAAATTGTGGTTTATATACACAATGGAATACTACGTGGCAATGAGAAAAAATGAAATATGGCCTTTTGTAGCAACATGGATGGAACTGGAGAGTGTGATGCTAAGTGAAATAAGCCATACAGAGAAAGACAGATAGCATATGGTTTCACTCTTATGTGGATCCTGAGAAACATAACAGAAACCCATGGGGGAGGGGAAGGAAAAAAAAAAAAAAAAAGGTTGGGGTTAGAGGGGGAGAGAGCCAAAGCATAAGAGACTGTTAAAAACTGAGAACAAATTGAGGGTTGATGGGGGGTGGGAGGGAGGGCAGGGTGGGTGATGGGTATTGAGGAGGGCACCTTTTGGGATGAGCACTGGGTGTTGTATGGAAACCAATTTGACAGTAAATTTCATATATTAAAAAATAAAAAATAAAAAAAAAATAAAAATAAATAAAAAAAAATAAAATTTTAATGGCTGTTGTTTATTATCTTACAAAGTGATTAGTTTATGAACAGTGCATGCCTCTTGTGAATAGTGTATGCCTCTTGTTCTATATTCTTCTCATTATTGTTTGTTATTAAATTTTTCATTATTGCTAGTCCGGATGAAAAATAACTCTTGTTTAATCTTCATTTTTATGACTTATAAGTAAGGTTAAAAATGCATTTTTCTATATATAAAGGATATTTCTCATTTTTTTAAATTTCCCATTTTTGTCCTTTGCTCATTTCTCTTGGATTGTTTCTGTTATTTAGCTTTTTATTGCAAAGTAAAATATAGATATCAAAAAAACCATATAAAAATAAATGTAAATTCCATAAATTATTATAAGGTGAGCACCTTTATCACCATGTAGATCAAGAAATAAAACTTTGATAATCATCCCAAACGTTTCTCATTTGGCCCATCCTAATCAAAGTTCTTTCTCCTGCCTTCTTCTCTCCCTCCAAAAGCATTGATATCCTGACTTTTATGGTGATCACTTTTTTAAATTGGTTTTCTTTTTTATGGTTGGTTATTGGATTTTTTTTTCATATTTGTAGGCATTCATTATACATTAAGAAAATTAGGTCTTGAGTGCCATGTATATTACAAATATTTTCTTTAAATTTTGAGGTTTTACATTTTAGCTTTTTTTGGGGGGTGGGATATTGAAGAACTTGGGTTTATTACTCAGTGCAGTGAGAGAAAATACAGTGTGGTGTCTTAGTAAGGAGGTGTTAGATTATTTTTTAATTTTTTAATGATATCTTTGTACCTGCAGAATTTTAAAAAAATTTATGGAGATTTTATTTAGTTTTGTTAGAAATGCTTTCCCAATCCAAGCAAAAAAAATGTCTCCATGTTTTCTTTATGTTCTGCTTTATCATTTCTGTTTCTGGAATTTTTGAGGGATGTAGGGATCATGTAAAGATTGAGGTGTATATCTAGGCTTAACCCACCTTTTCCCTCCCCTCCACCCAAATACTCTGCAGTTAGTTAAAAAAAAAATGAGGAAGTTCTATGAAGGACCAAATTATACCTGGGGAAAAAATGCAATATAGTTTATAAAATATGCTCCTATTTGGATTGTTCTTATATCCCCTTAATTTGCATTGCCACCTGTGTTCTATATCATAGGTCCATAAATGTGTGAATCCAGAAAGGCTTTTATGTGTTTATGTTCCACTGTTCAGTTTGCCTATCCATGTGCTAATTCCACGCTATAAAAATTAGTATAGTTTTTTAATAAGTTTAATGTGTGGTAAGGCAAGTTTTCTCATCTTCTTCATGAGGGTCTTGGCTGTTTTTTGGCCCCTTGCCCTTCCATATAAAGTTTAGAATTTGCTTGTCAAGTGCCACAAAAATAGAAACTTTTAGAACTTTTTTTTTTTTTAAGTTTATTTATTTATTTATTTTGAGAGTGAGAGACAGAGAGAGAGGGAGAGAGAGAATCCCAAGCATGCACTGAGCTGTCAGTACAGATCCCAATGCAGGGCTCAAACTCATGAACCATGAAATCATGACCTGAGCCAAAATCAAGTAAGACACTTAACCAACTGAGCCCATCCAGGCATCCCAAATACTTTTAGAATTTTGATTAAGATTCAATAGATCAACTTAGGAGGAATTAACATCTTCACAGTATGGAGTCATTTGATTTCTGAACATGGTGTACCTCCCCAAGTTTCTTTAAAATCTCTCTTGATGAGACCTTGATTAAGTAGTATAAAACTTAAGTTTCTTATGAATAAAAGTGTTTTGGGGGAGTGGGCTGTTCTGGTTTGCATTTAGTGTTGTGGGGTAGACATCTTTTTTCTTTTTTGGTCTATTTCCTTAAAATTGTCTCAACTTTGCATTTCATGCCATCAGAGTCTACTACTACCTACCACTCCTTGCAGCAGTCATCTAGCAAGATTATATCATGCTCCTTCATTTCTTGAAGATTTTTAGCTTCTGGCTCACTGCAGCCCTCTGCAGCACTACTGTCATACTTCATGGTGATTTTAATATCCACATATGGCCTCCCTTTTTCTTGACCTCTTTTTCTTTAGTGATTATATTTTCTATCTTCTAGTAGTTACTCATTCCTGTGGTCATACGTCAAAGACTGTCATTTTTTCACTTGGTCTTTGTACCTATGCTGCTACACTATAGAAGAAAATATATAACCATGTTCTAATTCCATTTTAAATTAATGACATATTCGCTAGTGGGTATTTAATAGTCTCAAGTGGACATTTAATCTCAAGTTATCCTACTATTTTATCCTCTCCTGTTCTCTTATATATCTATTTCATACATTAAAAAAATTTTTTTTAAATGTTTATGTGTTTATTTTATTTTATTTTTTTTTTTTCAATATATGAAGTTTATTGTCAAATTGGTTTCCATACAACACCCAGTGCTCATCCCAAAAGGTGCCTCCTCAATACCCATCACCCACCCTCCCCTCCCTTCCACCCCCCATCAACCCTCAGTTTGTTCTCAGTTTTTAAGAGTCTCTTATGCTTTGGCTCTCTTCCACTCTAACCTCTTTTTTTTTTTCCCTTCCCCTCCCCCATGGGTTTCTGTTAAGTTTCTCAGGATCCACATAAGAGTGAAACCATATGGTATCTGTCTTTCTCTGTATGGCTTATTTCACTTAGCATAACACTCTCCACTTCCATCCATGTTGCTGCAAAGGACCATATTTCATTCTTTCTCATGGCAATGAGTAGTACTCCATTGTGTATATAAACCACAATTTCTTTATCCATTCATCAGTTGATGGACATTTAGGCTCTTTCCATAATTTGGCTATTGTTGAGAGTGCTGCTATAAACGTTGAATGTTTATGTATTTTTGAGAGAGAGAGAGACAGAGCATGAGCTGAGGAGGGGCAGAGAGAGGGAGACACAGAATCTGAAGCAGGCTCCAGGCTCTGAGCTGTCAGCACAGAGCCCAATGGGGGCTCGAACTCACGAGCTATGAGATCATGACCTGAGCCAAAGTCAGATGCTTAACCAACTGAGCCACCCAGGTGCCGCTGTTTCATACATTTCTTAATGTATTTCTTTTTTTTAATGTTTTATTTACTTTAAGACAGATAGAGACAGAGCATGAGTGGGGATGGGGCAGAGAGAGAGGGGGACACAGAATCTGAAGCAGGCTCCAGGCTTTGAGTTGTGAGCACAGAGCCTGATGTGGGGCTCGATCTCAGGAACTGTGAGATCATGACCTGAGCTGAAGTTGGATGCTTAACCAACTGAGCCACCTAGGCGCCCCTCTTAATGTATTTCTTAAACCTCCTGTGCTTTTCCCCATTCTCATTCACAGCTGATGACCTTAGTTAACATTTCCCTGAGAAAAGAGAAGCAGTCCAAATAGAACTTCCATAAAATCCTATCAACACATCTACTCACCTGCTTGCAATCCTCCTACATTTCCATTAAAATGGATGAACTATGTATACTTCGATCTCTTTTCTTTAATGTTTATTTTTGAGAGAGAGAGGCAGAGAGAGAGGGAGACACAGAATCCAAAACAGGCTCCAGGCTCTAAGCTGTCAGCACAGAGTCCAATATGGGGCTCAAACCCACGAACTGTGATATCATGACCTGAGCCAAAGTCGGACGCTTAACTAACTGAGCCACCCAGGTGCCCCTATATAGACTTCTATCTTAAATCAGTCTCTCTACTTATTAAATTCCGTTCTTTTTCTCTTGCAACTCCTGCAATATTTCCTTCTGTGTCATTTAAGTGCTCTGTTTTCTTCTGGCTTAAAAAAAAGTCTTTCTTGACCCCATATCACCCTCCGGCTGTTTTCCTTTAGAGAAAAAAATTGTTGAAAATATTTTATATTACTAGGTATGTAGAGTTCCTTGCCTTCTGTTCTCTCTTGAATATACTCCATTCATGCTTTTACTCCCACCATTCTACTGAAACTCCTTTATAAAGGCCTCCAGTTTTGTGTATTTATTCTATTGAAATTGTGATAAATTATCCTAAGACTTAGAGGTTTATTATGTTCAGCAGTTCTTTGCATCAAGAATTCAGACAGGATATAGTAGGACAGCTTGTCAATTGCTCTGCAATGTCTATGCCCTTGTCTAGAAGTCTCAAAGTCTGAGGGCTGAATCATCAGAATGTTCATGTGCATGTCTAATTGTTGATGCTAGCTTTTGGCTGGGAACCTCAGTTCCTTTCTGTGGGCTTCACCATTAGTCTCTTCATTTGTGCCAGTTTAGGGTGCCTGGGTGGCTCAGTCAGTTAAGCATCTGACTTCAGCTCAGGTCATGATCTCCCAGTTTGTGAATTCGAGCCCCACTCTGCGCTCTCTGCTGTCGGGGGGAGCCCACTTCAGATCCTATGTCTGTCTGTCTGTCTGTCTCTCTCTCTCTCTCTGCCCCTCCCCGTTCACACGTGCTCACTTGTTCTCAAATACATTAAAAAACAAACAAACAAACAAACAAACAAACAAACAAACATTTGTACCAGGCTTCTTCACAGCATGGTTGCTGGTTTATAAGGGTGAATGTTCTGAGACAGAGGTGTAAGTGCTATGGCCTTTTATGACTTAGTTTTGGAAGTCACTTCCATTATATTCTATTCGTAAAGGCAGTTAGAAAGTCATACTCAGATTCATGATGAGGATAAATAGTCTCTGCCTCTGGACAGGGAATAATAACCTGAAATATGGCTGTGACTCTTTTTGGAAAATACAGTCCTCTATCCATATTACTAAGTAAATTGTCAGTTCTGTTTTTATCATACTTGACCTATCTCTGGTATTTGATACTTCATCACTCCTTTCTTTAATACTTTCTTACTTTGAATTTCAGGTTATATCATACTCTTAATTTTCTTTTCACCTTATTATTGAGTGCTCCTTCTCAGACTCTTTCAGTGGTTCCTGTTTATTATTCTTTCCAGGTCTGGACCTCTTCTCATTTCTGTCTGTACGCTCTTGCTCTTGTGATCTCACCTAGCCTTGTGGCTTTACATATCTTGTATGGTGATGACTCAAATTCTAGCTCAAAACTTTCCCTTGAACTCCATACATGTACATTCAGTTGCTTAATCAGCATCTGCACTAATAGACACCTTATATTTAGCAAGTACAAAATTGAATTTTTAATCATTACCTTCTCATATCTAGCTGCTTCTGTTTCTTCCACTGTCTTCACTATCTCAGTACCCAACTGGCAGCTCCATCTTTCCATTTGCTTACCTAAACTTTTTTAATAACAAAAGTTGCTTGGATCATTGCAATAGCTTTCTAACTGACTTTCCTGTTTCTGTCCTTATTGCCTGTTGTTAACCAGAGTTGTGCTGTTAAAATATAATTCAACTTATGTCATTTTTCCATTGAAAACCCTTTAATTGTTTATGATCTCAGCTGAAGTCCTTAAAATAGCCTAGAAAGCCCAAATAATCTAATTCCTAAATCTCTCAAACTCATCTTGTGTTCTCTGCCTTACTTTGCTCCAATCACACTGGCTGCTTTACTGCTCTAGGAACATGACCATCATACTCCTGCCCCAGGGCCTTTGCACTTGCAATTCCCTGCCTGGAGCCTCTTCCTCTTAATATCCCCATGTCTCACTTTCTTATCTCCTTCATGTTTTTTGCTCAATCGTTAACTTCTCAATGACCTTAAATGACCACATTATGTGAAATTACATTACCCCTACCCAAGCATGTCCTATTTTATTCCCTGTCTTGCTTTCCTTATAAATTATTTCCACTTATAAAATTATTTCCACTTATAAATTGATATATATATTATATATATTTCCACTTATATAACTGGTTTATTGTCTCTTTATTTTAACTAGAATATAAGTTCCATGGTAGGGAAGGATTTTTGCCCATTTTGTTCACTCTTACATGTTTAGTTCCTAGCTTACTATCTGGCAGGTGATAGGTGTTCAAGAAATTATTGTTAAATGAATAAATATTTTTACTTCAGTTTTTCTTATAAGGCTAAAAAAATCACAAGGCACATGTCAGTGAATCAGCAAGATCTAGACCCAGATAGTAGTACAGATATGGAAGATGTTACAAATGCTGAAGAAGAACTTATTAAGGAATGTGACGAAATGTGGAAAGACATGGAAGAAGTAAGTACCAAGAGGTCAAAGTGATATATATATTAATTACTATAAGATTTCTTTCCATTTCAATAATAGACTTAAGAAAAATAATTATGTTGGGTCCTGAAAGCTGTTATATTATACAGTAAAAATTTATATAGCTTTTAAACCTGTAAGCATTTATTCAAGAAACTTTATGCCAGGTGAGCTCTAGAAAGAGAAAAAATTATGGCAATCCCTGCCCTCAAGGAGATTTTCATGTAATAGAGACCATTGCTTTTATGTTAGAAGTATTGTGGTGGAAATACAAAGACTACTTAAAACGAGTAGTAAACCTAGATAGAAAGGGTCAAGGATAGCTTTCTAAAGGCAGTAATAACTGAATTCATTTCTAAAGGATAAATAGAAATTAGCTTCTGAAAGTAGGAGAGGTATATAAAGCAGAAGGAACAAAATATGTAAGGTTGGAAGAGTTTAGAGAACCTTAGGTAGAATATTATGGCTTCGTAAATTCGGAGGAGATTGACCTGTGGAGTGAGGCTGGAAATATAATTAGGAGCAAGAACATGAAGGATTTTGTTGAGTTTGTACTGTGGGGAGCAATTAAAGGATTATAAACATGAATCTTTGGGGAAAGATGCAGTTTGGGAAAATTGCTTGGTTGTTTTGAAGACAATGGAATATAGAGGACTGAGACTGCAGATAGACGAAGCATTTAGGAGGCTCTAGTACTTACTAATCCTGATAAGAAGTACTGTAGGGCCATATCCTATCACTGCATGTAGAAGAAGGATTTAGGAGATACTAAGGAGATAGGGCCAAAATGAGTGGAACTTAATTGTTGTGAAATGGAGGGAAATTATGAATACTTTCAGGTTTCTGGTTTGGGCCACTAGGAGGTTGGTCAGGTTATTTCCTAAGATAGAGAGTAGAGAAGTGGTGAGGACACATAATTATGGAGTTTGGGTGAAAATATGAATTAATATAGAAAATGTTGTCTTTGAAATGTTGAGTTAGTGAGCATCACTTCTGGTACACTACTGTGTGTTGGTAAAAGTTTTTTCTACTCAAAATAGCATAATGTGTGAAACAGGCCGCAAACTTTTCTTATCCCATTCTTTGCAGTAAGATTTTAGATTAAGGCAGGTTATTATTTGTTTTTTGTCCCCTTTTTTCTTTTCTAAAATTATTTTTTAATGTAAATCCTTGGTACTCTGATAATAGTGTATTTTCAAGATAATTTAAATAATTCCTTTTTAGGCTTTTGACATTTTTTCAGTATAGAAATTTGAATTTAAAAATAATTTTTTTAAAAGATACTGCAACTAGAAATAAGTACACAAGTAAAATTTATATTACCCATATTTTCAATCATATAATCACTGGTAATAGTTGTAGATTTTTTTTGAATGGAACAAAAATGATGTCTCCTGAAGGCTTTATTTTCCTATGATCTTAACCATTTTCTTATCTCTTTTGTTCTTTTTCTATGGTGCTTTCCTTCTTGTTCTCTTATTTCCTATTTTCCCGTTACCTAGCTTCTAATTTACCCTAGCTATGTTTGTATTTTTTTGTCCTTATTTCTTATGCTCATTATTTCATTCTATACAGAATATAGAATATCTAATATCCCCTTTCACTTTTGATATATTGACCGTGAGACCTGTTTGGGTGCCTTCATGATCCTTTGCCTGTAAAATCAGGAACTTGAGGTGCCTGGGTGACTCAGTTGGTTAAACCTCGGACTGTTGATATTGGCTTAGGTCATGATACTGCAATTGATCATGACGTTGAGCCCTGAGCCTGCTTGGGATTCTCTCTCTTTCTCTGTCTCTGTCTCTGTCTCTCTGTCTCTCTGTCTCTCTGTCTCTCTCTCTCTCTCTCCCTCCCCTCTCTGGCTCATGCATACAATCTCTCTCAAATAAGTAAATAAACATTTTTTTTTAAGTGAGGAACTTAAACTCTTCTCTTAAATCAGATATTTGTATAATATTACATTGATATAAAAGAAAGGGAATTGTTTGTTATATATAAAAGGTTATATATAGTATGTGAATCATTTTTATTTACTTGCTTTGTTTTGTTGTTTTATTTACTTTTTAAATGAAGTGTCAGAAAAAATTATCACTTGTTGGAACTGAGACACTCACTGATTCAAATGCTCAGGTATGAATCCTTTTTTTTCTTCCTAAAAATAGTTAAGTTTAATGTATTGTGTTTCAGATAAGAATATTATTTGTCTATATTAACCCACATATAATAGCTTTGTTGATACCCATATGCTTAATCATTTGGAAAATATTCTTTCTGATTTAAGAGAAGTATTCTAAATACTTTTTGAATGAACTATTATAAATATATTGTATTTACTATATATATTTACTCTAAATAAATATATTTAAATAAGGAATATTTTCTTTATTATTTATCTCTTAACAGTTACACATATATTTAACTGTTGAGTGAATAATTGCAATTAAGATACCTTATTAATAATTAGAATACATGTTGTCCTACTTTGTATTAGGTACAGTAGCCAGTTTGTTTTCTTTTTTTTTTTACTATATGTGTAGAACCTTAACTGACTTCACTGATGCTTAAACAAAGATTAAGATATCTATTTTAATAGAGCCCTAAAGAATTGGTTTAGGAATATACCAAAGGAAGAATGCAACAGATTAAGAATTTAAAATATGACAAAGATGATAATGCCCTTTTGTGGAAAAAGATGAATTGTTAATAAGTAATAGTGGTACAACCAGTTATCCGTTTGGAAGAAAATAAAATTGGAGCTTTGTCTTTCATTACATAAACATATATTCTAGATAGATTGCCATAGAAGTCTTATAAGAAAAGTTAGGAGACTATTTGTGTCGTCTAGGGACAGGAGAAACTTCTTGGCTAAAAGTAGAAACCAAGAAATTATAAAAGAAAACTTAGATGTATTTGACATTATAAAAAATTAGAAGTTTTAGTGATAATTCTAAAGAACAAAGTCAAATATACAAATGATTCTAAAGAAAGTTTTCTAAAACTTGTAGGAGCATGTCAGAAAGTGTAAGAACTAATTGAAAGTACTCCTGAGTTCCAAATCATGCACTTTACTTTTAAAAACCAGTTCATTTTGTTACAAGGGCAGCAGGTGAGGGAGGTGTGTGTGTGTGTGTGTGTGTGTGTGTGCCTGCCTGCCACCAGTAAGCTGCAGTTGGGGGTTCATGCACTTCATGGCCTATTAGAGCAGCAGACATGGCCTATTAGAGAAGCAGAGCTGTTTCACAGAGCGAGATGTAATACAGAAGCTTTTTTGAAGGCCTTTTTCTTCCTACTTATTTTTCATTCAGATTATAATCAAGCTTACATGTGAACTATTAGTAATTTAAGTTTCCTTTTGTGTCATTCAGTGTAAAACTAATTTGAAAAAAATATAGATTATGAAAAATAAAGATTTAGGCACTGTTCACAAAAACACCAAATTTGATATCATTTGAAAAGGAATAATGGCCTTGATTGATTATAATAATAATAAAAATAAAAATCTATGAGCATAATAATACTGAATAAAAATGAGAGTAAGAGAGATAGAAAAAGAAGGAAAAACTAATGTGTCACTTTTGGAAGTGCCTATCATATCAGGTCAGGTCTTCCATGTAAAAATTTCTGATCAAGAATTAAGCCATCTTTTATTTAAAAAATTTTGCATTTATCAATAAATGCAGAGTTCTGTTATAAAGTATAAAACTGAATATTGTATTTGAAACAGCATTATACAGTAAATAAACTATCATCTGGTTTTCTTGGGAAACGTGGTTCTTATATCGTAGAAATTGAGACCTAGTGAATCAGAATCACTAGGGATTGGACCTGTAAGTTTCCTGAATGATTTTTTGTGTGGTGAACCAAACAAACACTGATTTTGGTGGAAGTGCTTATATAGTTGTAAAGAATCAGGATCCTGAGATAGTCAATAATAACATTATCTGAGGGATCCACAAAATATCTTCTCCTTTTGGGGCACCTGGGTGGTTCACTTGGTTACGCGTTCAACTCTTGATTTCGGCTCAGGCCATGATCTCACAATTCGTAAGCTTGAGCCCTGTGTTGGGTTCTGCACTGACAGCGTGGAGCCAGCTAGGGATTGTCTCTCCCTCTCTCTCTCTCTCAAAAATAAATAAATAGGGGCGCCTGGGTGGCTCAGTCGGTTAAGCCTCCGACTTCAGCTCAGGTCACGATCTCACGGTCCGTGAGTTTGAGCCCCGCATCGGGCTCTGGGCTGATGGCTCAGAGCCTGGAGCCTGCTTCCGATTCTGTGTCTCCCTCTCTCTCTGCCCCTCCCCCGTTCATGCTCTGTCTCTCTCTGTCTCAAAAATAAATAAACGTTAAAAAAAAAAATTAAAAAAAAAGATAAATAAATAAACTTAAAAAATATATCTTCTCCTATTGTGTTGAGGGTTCCCCAGATTACTTTCAGGAGTAATTCACAGGACTCACAGTAACTCATAGGAGGACTCACAAAACTCAGTGTGTACTATATTCATGGCTGAGATATACTATGTTAAAGGATACAGAGTAAAATCAGCAAAGTGAAAAGGACCATGGGGTGAGGTCCAGAGGAAACCAGATACAAGCTTTCAGGAGTCCTCTTTTATTGGAGTCATCCAAGATGTGCTTAATTCCCCCAAGGAGTTGTGACTGTGTGAAATGTTTTCTGCCATGGAACCTCATTAGACTCAGCAACCAAGGTGTTTTGTGAGAGCTAGTCACATAGACACCCTCTGCCTAGCAGTTATCAAAATACCAGACTTCCAGAAGGAAAGCAGGTGTTCAGCTTCAGTCATATTCCTTACAAAAACAGTTTAGACACAATGAGTCACTCTTAACAGGTTGGTGGGAATGATCTCAAAATACAAGTTCCAGATGCCAGTCAAGAGCCAACTTTGAAAGCAAACCTTTAAATAATCTCAGGCTTGCTTTGTTTACTCTTATCTGCATACCTATTAATTTTAAAGAGCATCTTTAAAGCAAATTTATCTTTTTTAAAGTAAACCCTACTCCCACCATGGGGTTCAAACTCATGACCCCAAGATAAAAGTTGCATGCACTATGGATGGAGCCAGCTAGTGAATAATGGCAATTAAGATACCTTATTAATAATTAGAACACATGTTGTCCTACTTTGTGTTAGGTGCCCCTAAAACTAGGTGCCCCTAAAGCAAGTGTGTCTAAAAATTATTGGCAAGAAATACCATCTTATGTTCTTAAAGATTTAATTTTTTTTTAAATTTTTTTTTTAACGTTTTTATTTATTTTTGAGACAGAGAGAGACAGAGCATGAATGGGGAGGGGCAGAGAGAGAGGGAGACACAGAATCAAAAGCAGGCTCCAGGCTCTGAGCCATCAGCCCAGAGCCCGACGTGGGGCTCGAACTCACGGACTGTGAGATCGTGACCTGAGCTGAAGTCGGATGCTTAACCGACTGAGCCACCCAGGCGCCCCAAGATTTTATTTTTAAGTAATCTCTGTACCCAACATGGGGCTCAAATTCACAACCCCAGGGTCAAGAGTCCCATGCTCCACTGACTGAGCCAGACAGGTGCCCCTATATCTTTATAGTAGTACTTAAGAAATAAAAGTAATATGGTTAGGTCCTTTTATTATAGGTTGAGTGGTAAAGTAGAATTGAAAACTTTTTAAGACTTGAGCTATAATTAGTATGGTTTAAAGCAGGATTGTGTTTGGAGTGTCAGTTTTTTATAATTTGGATGGCTCTTATGTTAGCCATTTATGTTAGGAATTTGTGTTAAAGTATTAAGAATGTCTACACTTTCATGAATATCTATAAATATTCTGTAAGAAATGACTTTGTTTTATGATTTTTTTTTTATAGCTTTCATTATTAATTATGCAAGTGAAATGTTTGACTGCTGAACTCAGTCAATGGCAGAAAGAAAATCCTGAAAGTAAGATTCTTATTTTTAGGTTTATATTTTTTTAAACAAATTAATGGCAAATTAATTTAAGGATAATTTCAAGGTCTATCTAGCCTTGTTGAAATTGCCTAAACTTTTCTTTCATTTGTATACATTATTTTGTGCTTATTTTGGTATTATAGATGAATATATTTGTTTGATATAATAATCTTAAATTATGGAGACCTTATAATAACCATCATTTGATCATCATAGATACTCTGCCACACACGCAATAGAAACTGTAAATTGTTTCTTTTTTTTTTTTTTTTTAACGTTTGTTTATTTTTGAGACAGAGAGAGACAGAGCATGAACAGGGGAGGGGCAGAGAGAGAGGGAGACACAGAATCCGAAACAGGCTCCAGGCTCTGAGCTGTCAGCACAGAGCCCAACGCGGGGCTTGAACTCATGGACCGTGAGATCATGACCTGAGCCGAAGCTGGATGCCTAACCGACTGAGCCACCCAGGCACCCCTGTAAATTGTTTCTTAATGAATGAAACATACCTAGTGGAAGAGAAAAGTTATTTTAGATACTTATTTATATAAGGGCCACATGGATTGTATGTTGCCTTGTGACCTGTCCAATGGGGACCAGCTATATATTTGCCTTTAGTCAAGAAATAGAAAATGGCTTAAATATCTGCAGTTAAAATACCCAGTGAGGAGATCTTTTTTTATTAGGAAAGCTTACTTTTCTCTGTGCCACATATATGTGTGTATTTGATATTCTATATGGATTGTATCCTCTTTCTTTTAACATCTCCCTTCTTTCTCCTGCCCATTTGCCACCTTTCCTTTAGCTCCTCCTACTTCCCTTTTTAGTCTCCTTTGTAGGCTTACTGTTCTCTATCCCAGTTGTTGGGATTCTTCTATTTATTCTCTTTCTAGATAATTTCATCTACATTCTTGGTTTTAACTACTATATTCATGCCCACCACTGTTCCACATCTTTATTATCACATGGTAGTCTTTTTAATTTTAGCACTTGATATGTACATATATAATCTATTTTTTAATTTGCATTAAACTATATTTTATTGCCTCCTCAGCATTATATTGAGCATCTCAAACGCTGTTCATACTCTGCTGTTAAAATTTGCTATTTTTTTGGAGGGCTGTGCTCAGCAATTTTAACTTCCTACTCTACATGCTACTCCAGGATTATATTTTCTGCTTTTGTTTTTATGCTATACCTGTATTAATGACTTCTGTATAAGTTTGCTAGGGCTGCCATAACAAAGTTCTATGGACTGGGTTGCTTACACAAAAGAAATTAATTTTTTCACAATTCTGGAGGCTAGAAGTCCAAGATCAAGGTGTTGGCAAGGTTGGTTTCTTCAGAAGCCTCTCTTTTTGGCTTGTAGATGGTCATCTTCTCCCTGTGTCTTCACATGGTTGCCTGTCTGTATCCTAATCTCTTTCTATAAAGATGCCAGTCGTAATGGAATAGGGCTCACCCTAATGATCTCATTTTAACAGAATCACATTTTTAAAGACCCAGTTCCAAATACAGGCACATTTTAAGGTACTGAGGATTAGAACTTCAAAATATGAATTTTGGTGGGGAGGAGGACACAATTTTCGTAACAGCTTCCAAATCTATGTATCCAAGCCAGACTTATTTGTAACATCACACTAACGTATCTCTCTACTTTCTAGTTATCTTTTCCAAAATATTCTATAGATACCTGAGATTTATGAATTGATCTCCATTCTCTGATCCATTGAATGGAATTTATTTGATCAGCTATAAACTCAAGAGTCCTTCTATGTTCTTCTTTTTTCATGTATCGCATATAGCCAATCATGAAATATTGAACCCTACTGCCACACATTTACTTTAGGCCTTCATTACCAATCCACTAGTTTATTATAATAGTCTTTCTTACGTCTCGTTCAAGATTTTTTTTTTTAATGTCTATTTATTTTTGAGAGAGAGAGTGTGAGCAGGTGAGGTGCAGAGAGAGAAAGAGACAGAGGATCGGAAGCAGGCTCCGTGCTGTGCTGCTTTGTAGTTTTGTAGTTTTCATCACAGTCTTTTGCCTCCTAGGTTAAATTTATTCCAAAGTATTTCATTCATTTTGATGCTATATATCAGGGAATTTTCTATTTTTGTTTTTCTTATCATCATCCCTTATGTGCACATTTTGTACTGGTAACACCAAACACACAGGCTGATCCACAGGTCAAATAACCACTTTGCTTAAGGTTGCCAGTCCCATAGACTGCCCCACTGAAAGGATTTAAAATATCTTTATATTCTTAGAAGCTGCTATATATTGTATGGGCTTAAATAATTATGTGAATCAATATTGAAATACTACTCATGGCCACAGTGGACAAGAGGGAGATTATTAACTTTACATTCTTAAAATCCTTCTCATTGCATTTATTGAAATGATTTGGGAGCCATCCTGGGGCTGCCAGTAATCAGTTCTAATATATGTCCTATGAAGCATGTGTCGTAAGCTCTTTCCTGTCAGAAGACCCTGTAGAATAGTAGATAGATTAGAAAGTTTTCAGTAGCATATTATTAGAGAAATTTTAAAATAGTACTTTATTAGGAAAGGTAAACTTAAAGTACAAAGGTTGAACTTTTCTAAATATAAGGATTAAATTTTGCTATACAAAATTAAAATGAAATGTTAGTTGATACTCATGAACTGGCAAAAATTGTAGAAGAGTTTATTGTATCTTTTGCTGTTTCTTATTGCTAATAGTAAGTTTTTAGAAAAGAATCTGGTATTCTACATTAAAATTCAAAATATGCTTTTCCTTCTATGGAGTTCCATTTCTGAGAATTTATCCTCCCCAAATGAAAGCACTAGTACATAAAGACATAAATTTAGAAATGCTAAAGTCATTGTTTTTTGTGGCTAAAAGTTAGGTTCAAAGTTAATGTTTCATCAGTACTGATATTACTCAATACACTTTGGTATATTCACCCTGTGGAATATTATGGAGTGATTAAAAATTATGGATTAGACTTACATCAGGATAGAAACGATTTCCATGGGGTTTTTGTTGAGTAAAAATAAGAATAATGTGTATGATATCCCCTTCTCATAAAACCAACAATAACAAAATGAATAACCCTTGCATGTGTGTGTGTAGATAATATACATGTACATATATGTGCATAGGATCATATAATTACAGAGAGATATATTTAGGGAAACAGTATAGATTATTAATTTTTTTAAGTTTATTTTGAGAGAGAGAGAGAGAGTGAGCCTGAGTGAGGGAGGGGCAGAGAGAGAGCGAGGGGGAGAGAAAATCCCAAGTAGGCTTTGTGCTTTCAGTGCATAGCCTGACATGGGGCATGATCTCAAGAAGCATGAGATCATGACCTGAGCTTAAGTCAAGAGTTGGACGCTTAACCAATTTTGTTTTTGAGGATTTAGAAAACAAAACCCAAAAATGTATAAATGTCATGTTTGTCTAAAATTGTATATTGGTTATATATTGTCTAAAATTATGTATTGATTATATATGTAAAGGTGTTAATTAAGGAAAGAGAAAGAGATATCTTAGAAGCCACAAAATCAAATTCTTTATATTTGAGAGTTAACTCAGCATGTATATAATTTTGGCCTTTTTTTTTTTCTGCAGTAGTTCCTCTGAATGAAGAAGTTCTAGTAACATTAGGAGAAGAAGAGGTAAGTAACTTAAGGAATTGGTAGTAACCCTAATTAACTTATAACTAGAAGTATTTGGG
Source organism: Panthera uncia (assembly GCF_023721935.1). NCBI lineage: Eukaryota > Metazoa > Chordata > Mammalia > Carnivora > Felidae > Panthera > Panthera uncia. Next base: position 48,125,560 of record NW_026057577.1, on the reverse strand, counting down.
GTAAGTTCATGACATCAGAAGCAGAATGAAACCACTTCAAAGCCATATTAATTTTTTTATTTTGATTTTAATTATGTCTGTTGAACAGAATATTTTAAATAATTTGAATTTTGTATCACCAATTTGTATATTAGAACTGTGTTTAAAATTAGTGTTTAATATGTAAACTTCATGGTTGTGCTTAATTTTCACTTGATTAAACTCTTCATAATAAAAGCAAAAACATTAAACATAGTTAGATGATCCTAATATATGTATGTCCTCAAAACATAATATACATGTCAATAAAGACTTTAAGTGTAAGTCCATTAAGTCAAAGTATAGGAAAGAAGATAGAAGCAAACAAGAATTTTAAATAAGGATGTAGTGCATGGAAAGAAATAAGTATCAGTGTGTCTAGAGATAGAAATAGTGATGAAAAAAGAGATTATCTGTAAATAAACATTTTAAAAAAAATTTAAAAAGGGGCACCTGGGTGGCTTAGTTGAGTGTCTGACTTCGGCTCAGGTCATGATCTCACAGCTTGTGTGTTCGAGCCCCGCGTCAGGCTCTGTGCTGATGGCTTGGAGCCTGGAGCCTGCTTCGGATTCTGTGTCTTCCTCTCTCTCTCTCTGCCCCTCCCCTACCCATGCTCTGTTTCTCTCTCTCTGTCTCTCAAAAATAAGTAAACATTAAAAAAAAAAAAAATTAAAGAGATTATCTGCCCTACAGAATTGAGAAAAACCAGGTTTTGAAGGAACCTGGTACTGCAGTATTCAGGGTTCAAGTATGTAGCTAGAAACAAGATTTCTTTAAAAGAGAGATAAAGAATTTTTTTGATTAAAAAAATAACAGAATGCTAACTTAAAAAAGGATTACTTCACACCCCTAAACATGGCTATAATCAAAAGACAGGCAATAACAAGTATTGGTGAAGATGTGGAGAAATTAGAACACTGACGAACTGCTGGTGGGAATGTAAAATGCTACATCCACTTTGGAAAGCAGCCTGGTAGTTCCTCAGAAGGTGAAAGTTACTAGTCAAACCAGTACTTTCACTCCGAGGTATACACCTAAGAAAAAGGAAAATAAGTTTGTGTCCACACAAAAACTTAAACATGAATGTTCATAGCAACATTTTTCTTTTTTATTTGTTTTTTTATTTTATTTTATTTTTTGGGGGGGACAGAGAGAGACAGAGCATGAACGGGGGAGGGGCAGAGAGAGAGGGAGACACAGAATCGGAAACAGGCTCCAGGCTCCGAGCCATCAGCCCAGAGCCTGACGCGGGGCTCGAACTCACGGACCGCGAGATCGTGACCTGGCTGAAGTCGGACGCTTAACCGACTGCGCCACCCAGGCGCCCCTCTTTTTTATTTTTAATTTTTTAATGTTACTTATTTTTGAGAGAGGGACAGAATGTGAGTGGGGGAAGAGCAGAGAGAGAGGAAACACAGAATTCGAAGCAGGCTCCAGGCTTGAGCTGTCAGCACAGAGCCCGATGTGGGACTCAAACCCATGAACCATGAAATCATGACCTGAGCTCAAGTTGGATGCTTAACCGACTAAGCCACCCATGCGCCCCCATAGCAATATTTTTCTTAATGGCCAAAAAGAGGAAATAACCCAAATGTTCATCAACTGATGAATAGATAAATAAATTGTGATATCTGTACAATGACATATTTTTTGTCTAATAAGAACTGAAGTACTGATATGCCATAATATAGGTATATCTTGAAAAACATTATGCTAAATGAAAGAAGCTAGTTACAAAGGATTACATATTATATGATTCCATTTATATGAAATGTCCATAATAGGCAAATCCATAGAGACAGAAAGTAGGTTGTTGCTTATTGATTAAGGCTAGGTGATTGTAGAGCAAATAGTGAGTGACTGCTAATATGTACTGCTAACAGGTTTCCTTTTGGGATGATGAAAATGTTCTAAAGTAGATTGTGGTGATGGTTACACAACTTTATGAAAATACTAAACATTATTGAATTATATACTTTAAATTAGTAAACTGTATGGTATGTGAATTATATCTCAAGCTCTATCTATCTATCAATCTATCTATCTATCTATCTATCTATCTATCTATCTACTTCAGAGACAGAGACAGAGCCTGAGCAGGTAAGGGACAGAGGGAGAGTGAGACAACAGAATCTGAAGCAGCTGTCAGCAAAGAGCTGGACTTGGGGCTTGAACTAACAAACCATGAGATAATGACTTGAGCTGAAGTTGGATGCTTAATCAACTGAGCTACCCAGGTACCCCGGTGAAGCTGTTTTTAAAAAGACCAGTCAGGGCTGCCTGGGTGGCTCAGTAGGTTAAGCGACTGACTACATCTCCAGTCATGATCTTGCTGTCTGTGAGTTTGAGCCCCATGTTGGGCTCTGTGCTGACAGCTCAGAGCCTGAAGCCTGCTTCAGATTCTGTGTCTCCTTCTCTCTTTGCCCCTCCCCCGCTCACACTCTCTTTCTCTCAAAAATAAATAAACATTTAAAAAAATTATAAATAAATAAATAAATAATAAAATGACCAATCAGAGAGGTGCCTAGCTGGCTCAGTTGGCGTAGGTCCTGATCTCATAGCTCGTGGTCTGAGCCCTCCTCGGACTCTCTGCTGTCAGCACGGAGCCTGTTTCAGATCCTCTGTCCCCCTCTCTCTCTCTTTCTTTGCCTCTCCCTCGTGGATGCTCTTTCTCTCAAAAATAAATAAACATTGGGGCGCCTGGCTGGCTTCGTCAGTTAAGTGTCCGACTTCGGCTCAGGTCATGATCTCATGGTTTGTGAGTTTGAGCCCTGCATCAGGCTCTGTGCTGACAGCTCAGAGCCTGGAGCCTGCTTCAGATGCTGTGTCTCCCTCCCTCTCTCTGCCCCTGCCCCACTTGTGCTCTGTCTCTCTCTCAATAAATAAAAAAAATTAAAGAAATAAACAGTAAAAAAGAAAAGAACCAAGCAGAGAACAAGAGCCTTTGTAAATGAAAACATACCTGAAATAAATACAAAAAGGTTGGTGATTATAGGCATGGAAATCTACAGAGTAAGGATGGCAAAAAAAGGAAAATTGGAATAATAGAACTATCTTATCAACTCAGAAGTACAAAATACAACCAGTAGAAGTTCCAAATTAAAAAAAAAACACAAAAACAAATGGAGGGGGGCGTGTCCAGGTGGCTCAGTCAGTTAAGCCATAGACTCTTGATTTTAACTCAAGTCATGATCTCCTAGTTCAGGAGTTTGAGCCCCACATTGGGCTCTGTGCTGGTAGTGCAGAGCCTGCTTGGGATTCTCTCTCTCCCTCTCTTTCTCTGCACCTCCCCCACTTGTATTTGTGCCATCTCTCTCTCTCTCTCTCTCTCTCTCAAAAATAAATAAATAATATTTTTTAAAAATGGAAGTGAAGAAATAATAAATAATACATGAACATTTTCCCAGAATGAAAGATAATATTTCTTTTTCATATTGAGAAGAGTCACCAAATTTTCAATATCATGAAAAAAAAATGACACATGGCCTAATGGTCCACCATAATTTTCCCTTTGGTAGTAGCCCTAAGGCTAGCAGTTCTGGTTTGAACTGACTGAAATCCAAACTAGACACTGTACCAGCCTTGGCCTTAACACTCTGCTTTCATTTTAATTGTTACAGATAAAAAGAACAAAGGGCTTGAATATTTAGCTTGTTTCTCATTATTTTGTATTTCCTTATACATGCAGTTAGCCAAGTGTCTGAGAATTTTTTCTGTTATTTCTAAATTTCATTGACTACTTCTGCCTGCAATTATTATTTTTTTAATGTTTATTTATTTTTGAGACAGAGACAGAGTGTGAGTGGGGGAGGGGCAGAGAGAGAGGGAGACAGAGAATCCAAAGCCAGCTCCACACTCTGATCTGTCAGCACAGAGCCTGATGCGGGGCTTGAACTCTCGAACCGTGAGATCATGACCTGAGCCAAAGTTGGACACTTAACCGACCAAGCCACCCAGGCACCCCTGCCTGCAGTTATTGATCACGTTGTGGCTGTTGTCTTCTATCTTTGTTGACTTGGTATAAACATTAGGCATCAGATTCATCATTCCCTGCCCCATTAACCTTTTTCCCACATAGTGCTTCCATTGTGTTTTGGTGAGGTAGGGTCATTATAGCAAATCCCACTTGTGTTGCCAGTTGTGTCTTTTCCCCAAGACCACTGTCAGGTCTGGTGATTTGCTAAATGGGCTCACAGAACACAGAAAAGCTATTGTACTCATGGTTACAGTTTATTTCCATGAGAAGACACAGATTAAAATGAGCAAAGGGAAAACACACATGGACTAAGTTTATAGGAGTCCTTATCTAATGGAGTTGCATGGATGTGTTTAGTTCTCCTTGCAGCTGAATGTGACAAAATGTGCAAAGTGTGGTCAAACAGGGAAGTTCACCTAAGCTTTGTTGTCCAGGGTTTTTTATCCGGAGTCAGTCACTATGCATGTGGGGCTTCCTTGACTGACTTCAGCTACTTGGACTTCAGCCATTTAGACCACAATTGCATTCACCATAAATCACATGATTGGAATAGACTCTTTAATAAAACTGGTACCAAGTGACCTAAGGTTCCAAGCATACATAAACCCTTTTTTTAAAAAATAGGCTTCATTCCCAAGTGGGGCTTGACCTCATGACCCTGACATCAAGGGTCACATGCTCTACTGACTGAACCAACCAGACACCCCTACATAAACACTTTTATCAGGTATAATATTACAAGACCTCAGAGGTCATCCTTCGGGAGTCCACCAGGGGCCTATCCTGAAGACAGGCATACTTTGATTACCTCCATTTTATCAGTTTTTTTTTTTTTTTTAAGGTTTGTGCTTAAATAAATATAAGAAATATTTGCACAACGGCACCTGTCTGGCTCAATAAGAAAAGCATGTGACTCTTGGTGTTGAGGTTGTGAGTTCAAGCCCCATGTTGGGTGTAGAGATTACTTAAAAAATAAAATTTTTTTTTTTTTTCTTTTTAAGTCTATTTATTTTTTTTCAAAGAGAGAGAGAGAATGCAAAGCAGGCTCCATGGTCACGATGCAGAGCCCAACACAAGGCTTGATCCCACGACCATGAGATCATGACCTGAGCCAAAATCAAGAGTCAGATGCTTAACTGAGTGATCCACCCATGGGCCCCAAAAATAAAATCTTAAAAAAAATTTGCCCAACTTAAGGTCACAAACATTTTTTTTGAATGTTTTCTTTAAAATTTTTTAAGTTTCACATTTATAATCCATTTGGTATTCATGTTTTTATATGGAATTAGTTACTGATAAGGTTGTATTTTCTTTCATATGAATACTAATTGTGGGTGTTCTGGAACAAATTGTTAAGAAAATTATATTTTATTTTTTGAATTTCCTTTGCATGTTTATTGAAAATTAATTGATGGCATATATGGATCTATTTCTAGACTCCACATTTATTCTTCATTCTGTGGTTATTTCTCTTCTTTTTTTTCTGTGTGTCTTCTGTCTTTAGGTCAATACCACATTGTTTTAGGGGTGCTTGAGTCAGTCAGTTGAGTGTCAGTTCAGGTTTTGATTTCGACTTAGGTCAGGATCCCAGGGTCGTGGGATCGAGCCCAACATTGGGCTCCACCCTGAACAGGGAGCCTGCATGAGATTCTCTCTTTCCCTCTGCCCCTTTTCCCCACTTGTGTGCTCTCTCTCTTTCTCAAAATAAATAAATAAATTTTTTTTGAAGACAACATTGTTTTATTTACTTAAGATTTATAATAAATCTTGAAGTAAAATGGGAGGGATTTTCTATCTTTGTTCTTTATCAGAACTGTTTTATATTTTCCTATAAATTAGAGTTGGCTGGTCATTCTGTCCCATAATTTTGACTGAGATTTCCCTGATTCTGTAGTTTAATTTGAGGAGCATTGACATCTTTAGCATACTGAGTCTCAATTCAGATCCAGGAGCCCTGTATGATCTCTGCATTTATTTAGGTCTCCATTTGTTTAGCATTTTTAAGATTTATATCATCAGTGTTTTATAATTCACTATATTAAAAGCTAAAAAAGAAAAAAAAGACTTTTAATCATCTCATGAATTCAGAAAGAATGTGACAAATTTCAATATTAATTCTTGATTTTTTTTTTTATTTTAATTTTTTTTAAGCAACTCTCCTTCAATAGAAGGCTTGAACTCATGACCCCAGGATCAAGAGTCTCATGCACTACCGACTGAGCCAGCCAGGTGTCCCAATTCATGATTTTTTTTAATTAAAAAAAATTATTTTTTAATGTTTATTTATTATTGAGAGACAGAGAGAGACAGAGTGTGAGCAGGGAAGGGGCAGAGAGAGAGGGAGACACAGAATCCGAAGCAGGCTCCAGGCTCCGAGCTGGCAGTACAGAGCCCAATGTGGGGTTCGAACTCACAAACTACGAGATCATGACCTGAGCTGAAGTCGGACACTCAACCAACTGAGCCACCCAGGTGCCCCATCCCAGTTCATAATTTTTAAAAACAATTTAATAAATTGTAACAGAGATTTGCAGGTCTTATGCATTTTTGTCAAATTCATCCCTTTAGCATTTTGTATTTTTAGTGCTATTAAACTGGTATTCTTTTTTCAATTGTCAATTATTTATTGCTGGTACATACAAATAAAATTAATATTTATATATTGGTCTTCTATTAGTGAGTATGATAAACCCATTTATTCTAGTAGCCTTTTTGTAGGTGTGCTGAGATTTTCTACATAGCTAGTCATGTCATCTGAGATCAGAGGCATGTGTATTTATTCCTTTCCATCTGGATGCCTTTTATGTTTTCCTTGGCTTACTGTACTGCTCTAGGACTTAAAGTAATATAACAAAAGTGGTAGGAATGGACATTTTTGCCTTGTTCCTGACCTTAGTGGCTAGCATTCTCTTTTTCGTCATTAAGTGTGGTGTTAGCAGTAGGTTTTTCATAGATGCCCTTGCAGAAATTACCTTCTTTTTTTTTTTTTTTTTTTTTTTTTTGAGAGAGAGAGAGAGAGTGAGCACATTTGTGCATGTTAGCATGAACTTGGAAGGGGCAGAGGGAGAGGGAGAAAGAATCTTAAGCAGACCCAATGGTCAGCACAAAGCCCGACTCAGGGTCTGATCTCATGACAGTGAGTTGGACATTTAAAAGACTGAACCGCCCAGGTGCCCCGGAAATTACCTTCTGTTACAAGTTATAAAGTCTTTTCTAAAATCATAAATTATTATTGAATTTTGTCATTTATTTTTTCTGAATTCATAGGGAAGATGAATTCTTTTTAGTCTGTTGATATAATAAATTACATTGATTTAAGCATAGGGTATTATATTAGTTTCATGTATACAATATAATGATTCAACAATTCTATACATTTCTTAGGGCTTATCAAAATAAGTGTACCCTTAATCCCTTTTATCTGTTTTCCCTATCCTTCCATCCACCTCCCCTCTGGAAACCCAATATGTTATCTATATTTGTTATCTATATCCTTTTTTTTTCTTTGTTCCTTTGTTTCTTAAATTCCACATGAGTGAAATCATATGGTAAGATGTCATTCTTTGTTTATGACTAATAGTCCATAGTACAGATTGTACCATGTCTTCTTTTTTGTTTTTTGTTTTTAAATTTTTTGATGTTTATTTATTTTTGAGAGAGATAGAGACAGAGCATGAGTGGGGGAGGGGCAGAGAGGGAGGAAGACACAGAATCTGAAGCAGGCTCCAGGCTCTGAACTGTCAGCACAGAACCCAACATGGGGCTTGACCCCACGAACCATGAGATCATGACCTGAGCTGAAGTCTGATGCTTAACTGACTGAGCCACCCAGGCGCCCCGTATCTTTTTTATCCAATTGTCTATTGAAGGGCACTTGAGTTGTTTTCATGTCTTGGCTATTGTAAATAATGCTACAGTAAACATAGGGATGCATGTGTCTTTTCAAATTAATGTTTTTGTTTTCTTTAGGTAAATACCCAGTAGTGGAATTACTGGATTATGTGGAAATTCTAATTTTAATTTTTTGAGGAATTTCCATACTGTTTCCCACAGTGGCTGCATCAATTTGCATTCCTACCAATAGTGCATAAGGGTTTCTTTTTCTCCACATCCTTACCAACATTTGTTATTTCTTGTGTTTTTGACTTTAGCCATTCTGACAGGTGTGTAGTGAATTGTTTTAATTTGCATTTCCCTGATGATTAGTGATATTGAGCATCTTTTCATGTGTCTGTTGGCTATCTGTATGTCCTTTTTGGAAAAATGATTGTTCAGGTCCTCTGCTCAGTTTTAATTGGATTATTTATTTTTGTTGACATTGTGTTGTATAAGTTCTTTACATAGTTAGATTTCAACCCCTTATCAGATATATCATTGGCAAATATCTTCTCCCATTCAGTAGGTTGCCTTTTTGTTTTGTTGATGGTTTCTTGGTGCAAAACTTTTTATTTTGGTGTGGTCCCAAGAGTTTAATTTTTTTTTTTTTAATGTTTATTTACTTATTTATTTTTAATTTTTTTAATGTTTATTTATTTTTGAGAGAGAGAGACAGAACAGAGCACAAGCGGGGGAGGGGCGGGGGGAGGAGGAGACAGAATCCCAAGTAGGCTCCAGACTCAGCTGTCAGCACCGAGCCCAACCCAGGGCTCAAACCCACGAATCGTGAGATCGTGACCTGAGCCGAAGCTGACGCTTAACCAACTGAGCCACCCAGGTGCCCCTAATTTTGTTTTTGTTCCCTTGCCAGAGGAGACATGTCTAGAAAAATAATTCTGTGGCTCATGTCAAAGAAATTACTTACCTGTGTTTTCTTGTAGAAATTTTATGGTTTTAAGTCTCACATTAAGGTCTTTAATCTGTTTTGAATTTATTTTTGTTTATGGTATAAGAATGTGGTTCAATTTCATTCTTTTGCATGTAGCTTTCCAATTTTCCCAACACGATTTGTTGGAGAAATGGTCTTTTTCCCATTGTATATTTTTGCCTCCTTTGTCATAGATTAATTGACCATGAAAGTATGGATTCATTTCTGGGCTCTATTCTGTTCCATTGATTTCTATCGGTTTTTGTGCCAGTACCATACTGTTTTGGTTACCACAGATTTGTAGTATATTTTGAAATCTGGGATTGTGATATCGCCAGCTTTTGTTCTTTTTCAAAATTGCTTTGGCTATTTAAGGTTTTTGGGGGGTTCTGTACAAATTTTAGGATCATTTGTTCTAATTCTGTGAAAACTGTTGGTGGTATTTTGATGGGGATTGCATAAAATCTGCAGATTGCTTCGGGTAGTATAGACATTTTAACAATATTGGTCTTCCTGTCCATTAGCATGAAGTATCTTTCCATTTATTTGTGTCTTTTCCAATTTTTTTTCATCATTGTTTTATAGTTTTCAGAATATAGATCTTTGGTTGGCCTCATTGGTTAAGTTTATTACTAGTATTTTATTCTTTTTGGTGCAGTTATAAATGGGATTGTTTTCTTAATTTCTTTCGGCTGCCTCATTATTAGTGTATAGAAATTCAACAGATTTCTGTATATTAATTTTATATCCTGTGGCTATATTGAATTAATTGACTCAGTACATTGATTTTTTTAATTGGTATTAACTGTTTAATTAGCCATGCATTCCTAGGAAAAACCCGCTGTGTAATAATGTTTTTTAATTTATTGACGTACTTCATTTGCTAAAATTTTATTAAGGTTTTTGTATCTATGTTAATGAGAGATACCAGTCTGTGGTTTACTTTTCTTGTGACCTTTGTTAGCTTTCATATCAAGCCTAATAGAATGAGTTGAGAAGTATTCTTTCTTCAAAAGAGTTTATATAGAATCAGTATTTTTATTACTTTAAATGTTTGTTAGAATTCACAGGTAAAGCCATTTGGAACTGGAGTTTTCTTTATGGGAAGATGTTTAGCCACAAATTTAGGTTTTTTATGACTCATCAGGTTTTCTGTTTTTCTCTGAATGAGTGGTATAGTTTGTGTCTTTTAAAGAACTTGTACATCTCATCTCACTTGTCCAGTTTATTAAATTTGTTCATAATATTTCCCCATTACCATTTTAATGTTTATAGTAATGTCACCTCTCTTGTAACTAATGTTAATAATTTTTGTTCTTTTTTCTCTTGTAATTAGCGTGGGTGATTTTGTTGACCTTCTCAAAATACCAACTTTGGGTTTCTTTGATTTTTTTTCCCTCAGTTTTCTTTTTGTTTTTCTATATCATTGATTTAAGGTTTTTTTAATCATTATTTTTTCTTCAGTTTACTTTTGATTTTATTTGCTCTTTTTCTTATGGTAGAAGTTGTCATTAATTTGAGAGCTTTCATTTTTCTCATATAGGCCTTTAGTTCTGTAAATTTTCATTTGAGTACTGCTTTTGTTTCACCCCAGAAATTTTTATTTTGTTTTTATTTTCAAATAGTTCATAATAATTTCTTATATTCTTACAGATTATTACTTCTTTGATTCATGGATGATTTAGAAGTGTGTTTTTAGTATTCAAACATTTGCAAATTTTTCCTGTTACTTTTCTCTTAATTTATTTTTAATTTAATTCTATTGTTAGATCATATTTAACGTAATATCAGTGTGGTTGCTTTGAAATCTTTGTACTTCATTTTTCTTTCCTATGTGTATTACCTTTTCTCTGTTCCTGTTTTCCTCTCTTTCCAATTTCTTGAATTGTGTATTTTTAAAAATAAAACCATTTTATTTACACTATTGATTTATTTGGTTATTTCTCCCCTTTTTGTGGTTTCGCTAAGGTTCATAATAGACATCTTTATTTTATTTATTTGTTTGTTTACATTTTTATTTTATTTTGGGGAGAGATAGTGGGAGTGGGAGAGGCAGAGAGAAAGAGAGGAGGATAGAGGATCCGAAGTGGGCTCCATGCCGACAGCAGTGAGCCTGATGTGGGGCTCGAACTCACAAACAGAGATATGACCTGAGCCAAAGTTAGATGCTCAACTGACTAAGCCACCCAGATGCCCCTATAATAGACAACTTTAAATTGTCACTGATTTAGATGTATAAAAAGCTCAGGTAAACTCTTGACATCAAGAAAGTGGAATACTAGCTAATATGTTAAAAAAACAAAAAGATACTAGAAAAAAAATCCAGATGTTCTTGTAATTTGCTGTAGCAACACAGAGTTCGTTTGGTGTTCCTCAAATACCTCACACATACTCTTGCCTCATTGCCTTTGTACCTACAATCTTTCTGTGTGGAACATTCTTTTGCTAGATATTGTCAGTGTCATATCTCTTGTCTTTATCTGCTGTGATACTCTTAACCTCTCTCCCTGTCATATTACCTAAAAGAGCCATTCCTGCTCCTCATTTCTGTGTTCCTATTTTGACTTTTTTTTTTTTTTTTCATGATACTGATTGCTCTCTGCAGTTATATATTTGCTTGTTTGGATTCTCCTGTTTGTTCATCTTTGAATCCTTGACTCTCTCAACTATGCCTGGTAGTCAATGATCAATAAATATTTGTTAAATGAATGATAATCATTCATGTTTGTTTCTGTATAGTCTTCTTAGAAAAGACACCTAATCTCCCTGATTACTGAAAACTTAATCATTTAATTGGATTTTAGTGTGAAATTCAAATTTATTACTCAAAACCCCTTTTTATATTTTTGAATTTAACAAATGAAATATTACAAAGAACTTAGTATCTGCTGTATTTTTTCCTTTCAAAGACTTTCTGATGGTCTTTTGCTCTTGATTTTTGAGTATTTATCCTAAACAAATAATGTAAATTTCACTCTCATTCATAAATATAACTGTTTATGGGATTACAGACTAAGTAATTAATTTGAATTGTTTTGTTCTAGTTCCAAAAATTGAGACATGATCTTGAATTGGTACTCTCTACTCTTCAGTCAAAGAATGAAAAGTTAAAGGAAGACTTGGAAAGGTATATTTATATTATAATTGCCTTTAGTCACAGATATATGTTGAATTGGCATTAATGGTTTATTTGGCTATTGTTGGTTTTGTTTTTCCATGTTTAAAGGGAGCAACAGTGGTTGGAGGAACAACAACAGATATTGGAATCTCTTAATGTACTGCACAGTGAATTGAAAAATCAGGTTGTGACAATTTCTGAATCAAGGTATTAATTTTGTATTCTAGATTTTTGAAATAGGAAAAAGTTTTTTAAATGTTAACATGAAATATATAGATGAAAATAGGGGAAATTTTATTAGAAATTGCGAGTTTTACTTTAATTTTTGCCAACTGTTAGTTACATGGCCTTTTATTAATGACTTGACCTGTAGTTTCCTTATATGTTAAATAGAGAATTTTACTTTCATAAAGCTAGTTACTTGGTTTGAACAAATGAAGTTTGAACAAAGTGTTTGATCAACTTTATGAGTAACCAGTTACATATACTCATTATTTTATGTATTTTATCAGTAAAATATTTCTCTTAATTTTTAAAAAACCCATTAGAATCTTAGATGAGCTGAACACTAAAATGCATGATATAAAAGAATATAAGGAAAAGCTCTTGATTACCTTGGGTGAATTTCTGGAAGATCATTTTCCTCTGCCTGATAGAAATGTTAAAAAGAAAAAGAAAAAGGTAAGTTTTAGAGAACAAATTCATGTAGCTATTTATATATGAGATTGTTTCACATAGGTTCAAATGTAAATTTTCTGATAAATTTTTGTAGTTTATTATACATTTCAAAGACACACAGATACATGTAAAGAAATCTTCCATCATCACATTATAATACTTTTTGAAAAATTAGAAGCAACCTAGTTGTTCAATAAAATAAGATTAAATACATTTTTTAATATATCCATATAGTGGGGGAAAAATATACCTTTTAAAAATAACATATTGAACTACCAAAAGAGTTATTAAAATGCTCACAATTTATTATTAAATTGATTAAAAAAACAGCTAATTAGCGGGCTTTGGGGCGCCTGGGTGGCTCAGTCGGTTAAGCGTCTCACTTCAGCCCAGGTCACGATCTCACGGGCCGTGAGTTCGAGCCCCGCGTTGGGCTCTGGGCTGATGGCTCAGAGCCTGGAGCCTGCTTCCGATTCTGTGTCTCCCTCTGTCTCTGCCCCTCCCCTGTTCATGCTCTGTCTCTCTCTGTCTCAAAAATAAATAAACATTAAAAAAGTTTAAAAAAACAAAACAAAACAAAACAAAAAAACAACTAATTAAATTTTATGAGTCTAATTTGTACTAAAAAATGTAATAGTGCCTCTGTATGGAGGCTAGGATTTTAGGTGAGATTTGTTTTTGTTTTTACTCTTTTCAAAATTTTCCATGATGAGCATACGAAACATTTAAAATCAAAAGATATCTGTTAGTTAATGTGAGTTCTGGACTATTTAACTAGTCAAATTTAACTATTTAACAATAGTTCTTGACTATTTAACTAGTACTTACCATGTAACAGACCTTTTTCACAAAAGCAAATAAATATTTCATTTGGTGACAGAAGATTGGGAATAACTACTTTAATTCCTTTTTCAAAAACAGTGTATACTATAAATAAAGAGAGCTTGTGGAAGTGGGGAAGGCATTGAAACTGGCACCAGAATGATTTTTCTAAAATATATATTTTAATTTTTTAACATAAAACTGATAGTTCCCTTCTAGAAGTCTATAAACTCCTTAGAGTAATGAATTTATATTCTGGATTTTGCCTATCTCTTTAGCCTCCTTTCTAACCATTCTTTATTTATCTCTTGCATGAATCCATTCAACTGTACCCTGTAGTTCCAGCAAGTATGCAATGACCTGTCTTTTTGTGTCTTATACGTTCTGTTCCTTCTGCTTACAAAACATTTCCTATCTGATGAAGATAGCAAATTCTTACTTAAGTCACTTCAAACATCATCCTTTAATACTTGTGTGAAGTATTAAATGCAGTTTATGTGTCATTTTATTAGCATTATCACATGATTTTGTAGTAATCATTTATATCTATCTCTTCACCCACCCTGCACTCTGAGCTCCTTTATGTGTTGAATTCATTTTTGTAGGTCTATTATCTTGCTTATATATTCTAGTATCTTCTTAGTTCTTATTTATTTGTTTGTTTTTATAAATGTTTTTTAATTTTTGAGGTAGAGAACAAGCATAAGTGGGAGAGGGGCAGAGAGAGGGAGACAGAGGATCTGAAACAGGCTCTGAGCTGACAGCAGCAAGCCAGATGTGGGGCTCGAACTATGAACTGTGAGATTATGACCTGAGTCAAAGTTGGATGATCAACTGACAGCCACCCTGGCACCCCCATGAATTTGTATCTGTTGAATGACTATGACTATATTAGGAAAAGAAGAGGAAGTTTTCTGTGTTTTCTTATAATCTGTTTTTTATCCTTATTCTTCCCCTTCTTCATTGTAACTATGTGTTTCCCATTCTACCCATTGTTATTTGTATACTTTGTTCATTTCTAAAATTGTTGACAGCCTTCTGTTAACCATTTCATTAAGTTCATGATTCCTTACCTCTTAATGATCATAATCATAGAATAACTCACATTTTCTGATTCCAGTCTTGTTTTGTTTTCACCATTTTCTTTAATCTATCAAGCTTCTCTACCAATAGAACCAGAGTTAAAGGATTCTGAAAGGAATCATTGATCACAGAAGCCATTATGGGTTTGTTAAGTTACATTTGATAAACTCACATTTTTAAAATGAAGTATATGGACCATTAATACATGTTACAAAATGATAGAGTACTCATTTTTTTTTTTTCTCTCCCTTTGTCTGTCAAGCAGTAATACTGGATATATGAGTTAGCTTAAGCTGCTAGAGAAAAATACCATAGATTAGATGGTTTAAATAAAAGAAATATATTTTCTCACTTTTCTGGAGGCTAGAAGTCCAAGATCAAAATGCCATCTGAGTTGGTTTCTGCTGAGGCCTTCTTCCCTGGCTCTGGACAGCTATCTCTTGCTATGTCCTCACATGGCCTTTTCTCTTTTCGAGTGTAGAGAGAGCTCTCTGGTGTCTCTTTCTCTTCATATAAAGACACCATTCCAGTTGGATTAGGGTCCCACCCTTATGGCCACATTTAACTTCAGTTACTTCCATTTCCAAATGTAGTCACCAAGGAGGTTGGGACTTGAACATGTGAATTTTGAGAGAAACAATGCAGTCCATAACACTGTGTTTTGTCATTCAAAAATATGTACAAAAAAGAAAGAAAAAAACCCTGAATCCCTCCACCGTATTGTTAACATGAGGTGAACATCATTTGAGACATCTTCATAAACACATACATATATAGAAGCATAAATGGATTGATAGATGTTCAGATCAATGTAGTTTTGTATAGACCAATATAAAATAACTCTTAGATGGGGTACCTGGGTGGCTCAGTCCGTTAAGCATCCAACTGTTGATTTTAGCTCAGGTTATGATCTCATGGTTTGTGAGTTCAAGCCCTGCATTGGGCTCCACACTGACAATGTGGAGCCTGCTTGGGATTCTCTCTCTCCCTCTCTCTGCACCCCTCCCCAGCTTGTGCACAAGCACGTGTGTGCACACTCTCTCTCTCAAAATAAATTTAAATAAACTTAAAAAAATAAGCATGAGATGTAATTTTACTTAAATTGATAGAAGAAAAATGTTAACTCAGATAAATATTTTTGTGCCTCAAGTTATTTTAGTTCTGGAGAGGTCCCTAATATAGAGAAAAAACAAATTACGAATAACATTTTAAAAGATTAAAAGACCTAAAAAATGTTCATCTTTCAATTTTAGGCAGTATTCATTCACTCCCTGCTATTAAAGATGAAGAAATTAGCATTCTCCCTATAACACCATTACAATTTATTATTTGTTTTAACTTTGGCAGGTTTATAACATTTTTATTCTGTCTCATAACATTATTTATATATGTGTTTCATGTTCACATTGTATTGCATTCAATGCTTATCATCTCTGACCATTTATTTTTGAGTTTTTAAGTTAAACTAATTGATTTGATTGGTTTCTTTGAGAAGTAATTTGTTCAAGCAGAATTCCTGGGCATTTTATTTTTTGGATTCTTGACTGATAAAAATGCTTGGTTTGCCTTCATATGCAAAGGATATTTTTGGCACATTAAAAAAAAAATTTTCAAGACCTGGTAGGGATTGTTCCATTCTTCCGAAATAGGATGTGCTGGGCCATCCTGTAGATAGCTAGGCCAGCCTGTAGATACCTTTCTGCTTCTGAGTATATGTCTGAAGAGTTCTTTATCTTTGACCTTCAGTAATTTAACAGATACCTTACAGTGTTGAGTATCATGATGATTCAGTATCATTTTTGTTTTGAAGATGACATTGTTTTTTTTTTTTTAATTTTTTTTAAACGTTTATTTATTTTTGAGACAGAGAGAGACAGAGCATGAACAGGGGAGGGGCAGAGAGAGAGGGAGACACAGAATCTGAAACAGGCTCCAGGCTCTGAGCTGTCAACACAGAGCCTGACGTGGGGCTCGAACCCACAGACCGTGAGATCATGACCTGAGCTGAAGTCGGACGCTTAACCGACCAAGCCACCCAGGCGCCCCATAGATGACATTGTTTTTAGGGGCAAATTTAGGTCACATTTCGTTTAGTGGAAATTTTATTTTATTATGGTTTATATTATTTTTCATATCCTTATGTTGAAAGTTTTTATTTCCTGCTCTGCTTTCATTATATTTTTCCTCTGCTTTTTCTTTGATTGTGTCAATCTGTGCTTTTTTGCTATTTATTTCTGTATCAGTTCTTTAATTCTGTTTCTTTCCTCACTAGTGAATGCTGCTTTTCTAAACCACTCTTTCATTGAATAAGGTATTAGAGGTCAGGAGATTTTGAGGTCTAGCTTTACTATCTTTACTCAGGAATCACATTCATTTTCACTATTTTTTAAAAATATTTGTAGTTATGTAAGACTTTATAAGGGCTGCAAGGTAATCTTTGGTATCAGGAAAGTACAAGCTGTCACTGTGGTAGATGACTTTGCATTTAATTAAATGTCTGAACTCAAAACCTGCTGATTAGGATTAGTATTATCTTGGAGGGAGATTTCTAGCAGAACCCCTTTAGATGCTGTCCTAGATAGTAAATATATTGAATGATAGAATTAGGACTATATTTTTCAGCTGGCTAGACCTGGGCCAAATGAAATATTTAGTGAGGGACATAAAATATCTTTCTTGGGTTTGAAACATTAAAGAATGAAGGAGACATATCTCAGCTAGATGTATGAAAGAGGCTTAGACATTTTAGATGATGGTATGCTGAGAGGTCAGCAGGGCAAAATTGATATCTAAAAGTTAATGAATAAACTTAATAAAATTCCAGCATCTATACAAGTATGAAAGTGAGTCTTCCTTTTCATCTTTGGTGTTTGAGTCACACTTGTATCATATGGAGACTGGTTTGAAAAAGAAAAAAAGATAAATTAGAGCACATTTAGAGAGCAACTATGATATTGAGGGGCTGCAAGTCTACAGATTATGAAAAATAATTGAAGGAACTAATGACAACTAATATGGCCAAGACTTGGTCTTATAATACCATCTTCAAATATTTGAGGAATCTTGGATTGCATTGGAATGGGATTTATTCTCTATCATTCCAAGGGAAAAAGAAGCAATGAATTGAGTTAACATTAAGAACTGTCAAGAACTATAGAAAGTTGAACAAGGCTCCCTGGGAAGTAAGTTTCCTGTCCCAAAGCTGTATAAATAGGGTTTGGAATGCCATTTGTTTGAGATATTTTGATTGGAAGCCTTAAAAATTAGACTGTGTTTTACATGAGTATATGTAAAAAAATATAATTTATCCATTATTTATTTATAGGTAGTCTGAATTGTACCTTCTAGTAATTTCACTTTCTTAGAGGTTGTTTGAACTTTGTTTTTATGAACGTGACTGTGTAGTACAAGCAGATTGTTTACTTTCAGAATTCTTTTAAAATCACCTAATTCTAAATATTTGTACTATGGTATACCTTGTACCATTGCAGGTAAAAAATACTAATTTTTAAAAATTTCGTAATAAATATAGTTTAATATTCTGCCACTGGCAGAACTGAGATGTTAATTCTTTGTTATTCACATTTCTGTTAAAGACAAACATTCAAGAATCAACTGCACAGCTGATAACACTGCATGAAATGTTAGAGGTAAGCATTTTGTGTAGTTGTTTTGTCTTCAAGATTTCTTTTAATTAATGATTTCTAAACAATTATACACAGGCTTGAAACAGAAAATGCTGCTTTAGTTCTTAAACATACCAAATTTTATTAAATCAATTTTTATTAATTTATCTTTACTATAAGATAGTTTGTTTTCTATCCATTACTAGAAAGAATATTGTCATTTTTAAAAAAGAACAGTTAGAGACTAGCCCTTAATCATATTCTTAAGATTCTTACTTTAAAAAAAATTTTATGATGTTATTTATTATTTGCACAGTGAAACCCTATGCTTTTACATTGATGGAATCTTTAGTTGGCACCTCTGTATTCTATCTGAACTACATATGTGAGGTTTAAGGATTTTTTCCACGTAGTTGCAGAAATCTGTACACAGTTTTAAACATGTTTCCATTTATTAATATGTAGTTTTTTTAAAAAGGAAGAAAATCGCTTATTTAAGTTAATACATGGAAATTATGACAAGCAATTATTCAAAGAGAAAAGAGATCAACATTCTTTGGTAAACAAATTTTTAATGTTTTATTATAGCTGTATCAGTTTTTTACTAAGGTATTATGAACGGTATTTTTTTCTAGATTCTTTTAAATAGATTATTTGATGTTCCACATGATCCATATGTCAAAATTAATGATTCTTTTTGGCCACCATATATTGAGCTGCTCCTGCGTAATGGAATTGCCTTGAGACATCCAGAAGATCCAACCCAAATAAGATTAGAAGCCTTCCATCAGTAAAAGGATGGTCTCTTTTTTCACACAGTACTTAATGAATCTTGTCATTCAAGGATAATGGAAACACTGAGGATTACTTGGACAAAGAACATTATTTGCAAATCAAAGCACATAGTCCCTCTTCCTTTCATCCATAAAATGACACAAGCCACCTACAATTTATAAATGGTCCTTTCACATTCAATTAGTACGTTGGTGTTTTCAACTCGATGGAAAAGAATGCAAGTAAAAAACATTCTAGACTTAATCATAATAAACTTTTGATGTATCTTACTTCTGCAGTATTCTTTGTTAATTTATGATACTGTTACGGTAATGTTTTCCTTTTGAATTTGTGACAGTTTATTTTATGTATTTTGAGTTCCATTTGGTGCTTATATCTCTGAATTTAGCAATTATAATGGAAAGGCCATTTAATTTGTAGATGGCTTTAAAATTGACAATATCTGATATAGAAGGAATCGTAATTTAAAAGCATGTAGTAAATCTGTTCCATGTGTACTGCCTTATTTCTAGATTTAAAAATTGGAACAGAAACTGATGGATAAGTGTAACATGAAAACTATATCTTAATATGTATTATATAGCAAGTGATACATATTAAACCATGCTGTTTCTGTTTATTATTGCTAACAAAATTGTGTTCATAAAATTTTGTTAATTCTCCATGACCTTTCTGTAAATAAAACTCTTTGGTCTAAAAGTCTCTCTACCTTTTTTGGTGATGTGGCATGATATTTTAATAAATTAAATAGACTTTTTCATAGGTAGAAAAGTGAGGATATTATAGGACTCATTCAAGATTACATATAATCTAAACTAGAGAATTCCACATGCTTTTAGTACCATTAATTTTCTAAGAGGATGTAGTGTGTACTTTTATATTTGAAAATGCGGTCTGCTGTTTATCCACATTTCTTGCTTACCTTCAATACTTCATCTTTTTTAAAGTAAGCAAAAGTCCTCCAAGTATATCTTATACCTTTTAGAGAGAATAGAAATACTGTTAAATTTTAGAGAATGTAAGTTCTTTTATGGGAAGATGACATATAAAGTACCTTGCTAGAATAGTCAAGTTGGGAGTCAAAGGAATGAGCATGTTTTTAGTTCTTGAAGTTACTGGAGAAGGTAGAAATGGTTCAGTCAGTATAACCCTGCCAATAATTCTACAAAGTAGATAGTACTGTTGTCCATGGACTTCTTTGTGTTGCAGATTACAGAAAGAAATAAAGTAGTAAACATCTTGATTTATTGGGCAAATCTTCATTCACATTTTACTGATAAAGATATTGGTTAGGATTTTTTTTAGTGCAATATCTTGTGTAAGACTTTAAGGAAAACTATGATGATTACATCTCACTTTACTTGACCCAGGCTTTTTACCAAGATTATTTGCCCACTTTTGATATCAGTTATAAACAAAGTAAGTTATAGTAGAATTGTCTTGATTTGTATTCCATCTAAACTTACAGCCCTTGTAAGCTGTCTATGGTTTTGAGTATGTTGGAGAAAGTGTTTTAAGTTCTGAAGACCTTTGTGTATTTTTACTTTTCACTGCTTTAAGATGATCCCTGGAATCTATTAAGGTTTATAATTTGCTTTAATTTTACTGACTCTTAAATATGATAATGCAAAATATCAGAAAGTAATACCACATTCTAGCTTTCCCACATCAGATGGTGATGTTAGCCTAATTTAAAAACAAAAAAATTGATGGGGTACCTGGGTGGCTAGTTGGTTAAATATCCGACTTTTGATTTCAGCTGAGGTCATGAGCTCATGGTCCTGAGATCTAGCTCCATGTCTTTGGGAATGTAGCCTGCTTAAGATTCTCTCTCCTCCTCTGCGCTTCCCTGCTCCGTGTGTGCATGTGCACACACGCCCTCAAAAAAAAAAAAAAAAAGAAAAAATTAAAAACAAATTGTTTTAGTCTACCAGAAAATATACTTAACTTTGTTATTGGTTGATGTGTATGCATGGATTGATTTTGGAGAAATTAAATATCTATTCGGTTGAAAATTCAACCCAGTTGAATATGACCCTTTTGAGACTTAAGATAAGCTTTATGTGGTTGTAGGTCTATGTTAACATTTCTGATTCCCTATTTTCCTTAATTTACTTTTTAGTTTATTTAGCTATTAGTTAACTTCTTTTTTCCCCCATAACTTTTTTTTTTTTTTTTTTTTTTTAATAGCCTCCACACTTAGTAAGGGGCCCAATGCAGGGCTTGAACTCACTATCCTGAGATCAAGACCTGAGCTGAAATCAAGAGTCAGAGGCTTAACCAATTGATCCACCCAGGTGTGCACCTTCCCCCAGCACATATTATATTTAGATCAGATGTCTCTAAATAACATTTATGTACATCAATACTTTGAAGTCAAGATACTTGATCTTATTTATGTATTAATAAATAAGCACATATATTTCTATAACACAGATTTGTTTTTCAATATATTGACAACTATTTCAATGATTTTTTAAAGTTTACTTATTTAAGTAATCTCTACACTCAACATGGGGTTTGAACTCATGACCCCGAGACTAAAAGTCACATGCTCTTCTGAATGAGCCAGCAAGGTGCCCCTCATGATTTTTTTTTAATTGAGTTATAGTTGACATATATTTTATTAGTTTCAGGTGTACAACAAAATGATTTGATATTTGTGTATATTGTCAAATGATCACCGCAGTAAATCTAGTTATCTGTCACCAGGGTTAACAATTTTTTTTTTACTTGTGATGAGAACTTTTAATACACAATACAGTATTATTAACTATAGTCACCATACTGTACATTATATCCCCATGACTTCTTTGTTTTAAAACTGTAAGTTTGTACCTTTTGACACTCTTCACCCATTTTTCCCACTTCACATTCCCTGCCACTGGCAACTACCAATCTGTTCTCTTTATCCATGAGCTTGTTTTGGTTATTGTATTTTTTATGTTTATTTATTTTTGAAAGAGAGAGGGCATGCTCATGAGTGGGGGAGGGGCAGAGAGAGGGGGGACAGAGGATCCAAAGCAGGCTCTGGACTGACAGCAGATAGCCCAACTCAGGGGTCAAACTCAAAAACTACAAGATCATGACCAAGCTGAAGTCAGACACTTGGCCAACTGAGCCACCCAAGCACCCCTGTTGTTATTGTTTATAGGTTACACATATAGGTGAAATCATATGGTATTTGTCTTTCTTTTTCTCTCTGACTTATTTCACTTAAAATAACGTCTTCAGGGTCCATCCTCATTGTTGCAAATGGCAAATTCCATTCATTTTTTGGATGAATAATATTCATATATATATATATGCCACCTTTTCTTACTTATTATTTTTTTGTTAATGTTTATTTATTTTGAGAGAGAGGGAGACAGAGGAGAGGCAGAGAGAGAGGGAAACACAGAATCCAAAGCAGGCTCCAGGCTCTAAGCTGTCAGCACAGAGCCTGATGCGGGGCTCAAACTCACAAACCATGAGATCATGACCTGAGCCGAAGTTGGGCACAGCTAACTGGGCCACCTAGGCACCCCTATACCATCTTTTCTTTATCCATTCATACATTGATGGACACTTAGGTTGCTTTCATGTCTGGGCCATTATAAATAATGATACAGTGAACATGGGGTTGCATCTATCTTTTTAAGTTAGTGTTTTCATTAGTTTGCTTCTTTGTTGCTTTTACCAAGAATTGTATTTTTCAATTCTCTAGAACATTCTTTATTTGAAAGTGAAGTTGGGTTAATTGTAAGTGTATATTGCAAACTCTAGGGCAATTGCTAAAAATATTTTAAGTATAATTGATGTGCTAAGACAAGAGAAAAAGTAGAATTGTGTAAAATGTTCAGTTAAAATGAGAGAAGGCAGGAAAATGGAAGACAGAGAGGACAAAAGCAATGCATAGAATACAGTAACAAATATGCAAATATTAATCCAGTATATCAGTAATCACTTTAAATGTGAATGGACTAAATACACCAATCCAGGCAGGACTGTCAAAGTGGATGAAAAAACAAGACTCAGACTCTGTGTTTTCTACAAGAAACTCATTTGATATATAAGGACCCTGATAGATTAAAAGTGAAGGTATGGAGGAAGATACACCATGGTAACACTAATCAAAAGAAACCAGGACTTTATTAATTTAAGACGAAGACTTCTGAGCAAGGAAAATCACCAGGGCTTACAAGGAACATCACATGTTGATAAAACTGTCAATTCTCTGAGAAGACATAATAGTCTTTAATATATATGCACCTAACAACATCATCACAGTGTATGAGGCAAAAACTGATAGAACTGCAAAAAGAAATAGATCATGACCCGAGCTGAAACCAAGAGTCAGACGCTTCACCGACTTAGCCACACAGGCGCCTTCAGAAAAAAATTTTAACAAAAGAACAAAGATTACCTATTTTATAGAGAAAGAAATAAATATAACAAAATTCACATAATTTAAAAATATGATAGTGTCTGGGAAGAGCCCCAGTCTTACATTAGAGGCAAGGAGTTAACTTCTTACACCTCCATAAGTGCTGAAAGTACATGTGATTAAATGTATTAGAGCAAAACAGTTTATTACAGCACTGCAAACAAGAGCATCAGCATTGTTGTACTGGATTTCTTTATCTCCAAGTCCCACAGAGCAATGTCATGGAGATGGGTGGAGACTACACCTGCAGTGAGTTTTGCCATAGCTGAGAAGACCAGGAGGAGAATGCTGAGCGTCGTCTGTTGCAAGCCGCAAACAAGGCAGACCTCAATGGAGAGCAAGTACTTAAAGCATTGTCACATTGTGGTTACCTTGACATAGTTAGTTGCCAATATGACCAGTTCAGAAAGTACTTAATGTCAAAAGATGGGTAGTTTTGTGGTCAGCAAGAGCGTGCAAGAATCATCGATCATGTCCTTGGGAGGACTATCTTTCCTAATACAGATAAGAGACCAAACATAGTAGTCCTAACAGTGAGAATCTCCTTGACTCACAAAGCAGAATTCAACTGCAGTATATAGGAAACATACCTAAAACAAAATAATTCAGAAGGGCTAAGCATAAAGGAATGGAAAAAGGTCTATAAAGCGTAGAGAGACTTTTGGCCCATTTTGAAATTGGATTGTCTTTCATCCTACTGCGTTTTGAGAGTTTTTATGTATTCTGGAAACAAGTCCTTTATCAGGTACATAATTTACAAGTATTACACAGGCTCCTGGGTGAGAAAAACAGCAATAGTAGAAACACTGGTGAAATATGAGTAAAGTCTACAATTTGGTTAATAGTATTATACCAGCAGTAGTTTCCTGGGTTCAGTAATTTTAATGCAGTTATATAAGATGTTAACCTGAGGGAAGCCAGATGAGAGATATATGGGAAATCTCTGTACTATTTTTGCAACTTTAAAATCAGTTTAAAAAGCTAAAAAAATAAGGCTTCAAAGTGATAAGAATGAGTTCTCACATTAGTATACTCTTTATTTTAACATGTGACATTGATAAAATTTAGAAGAAAACAAGGAAAAATAGGAAGACTTAAAAACTAGATAAACATTGGAAGATCAGTAATCAGAAGAGAAATAGCTGTGAGTGGAAATGACTCTGTGTTTAGAAGCAACTTAGTGAATATGAGATTTTGGTTCTTTCTTGGAAATGAATATTAAAACTTCTCCATATGAGAAGGAGGACTAGAATCAAGGTCTCTCATTAAAGCTAAGGGCTTGAGTGAGTCTCTTCACAGTCAAAACATTGTGAAAGGAGATCTAAAACAAAAACTACTAAAGATTATAAAGCTGTGAGTGTGAGAAAGTGAAAGTGGCAACGATGCAAAGATACAGCTTTATGGCCAGGAAGTAAGTGGGGATATTTAAATACCCAGTGTTGCTTGGATAGGTGTAATAGCCAGTCTCCAAGATAAATGATCCTCCTCTGCTGGTATTCATGTCCTTGGGTGGCCCCACCTCCACATATTGTGTCAGTGTTGGTCTCTGTGACCAATAGAATATGGCAAAGAGACAGTGTGCAGCTTCAAAGGCTAGATCATAAAAGACATTGCCTCTTCTATCTTGATCTCATTTGGATTGCCAAGTTCTTGAAGAAGCTTGACATCATGATATGAGAACACTCAAATAGCTTGTGTTGAGGCTCATAGGAGCAGAAACTGAGGTCTTCTGCGAACAAAGCATCACTCTGTCTCAGTTGTGTAAGTAAACCATTTTCAGCTTTCAGATATCTAACTCTGGCCAAAATCTTGACAGCCTCCTCATGAGAGACCCTGAGCCAGAACTCTTCAGCTAAGCTGTTTCTGAATTTCTGCAACACTGAAACTATCAAAAAAATAAATGGTTATTGTTTTAAGCCATTAACTTTTGGATTATTTTATTATATAGTAATAAATAATTTTATCATGGAGATGCTAAAACACCATAATAACTGCTTATGGACTTGGGGATGGGAGAGACTAAAGCAATTTTAAAACTCCTAGGTAAAAGGGGGTCAAAGTAGAGGGTGAGGAAAAGAATAAAAATGACAAACCATAAACATAACAGTTTTCCTAGTAAAATGACCAAACAAAAATGTTAAATAAATGAAGGAATTTAATGCAAAGAGCCAGAGCAACAGATTTTGTTTTTTGCGTCTTCCTACTTTCTAAGGGAACTAAATTTTGTTTGGGTAATCCACTTTTGTCTACAGAGCCATGTATTTAGCTAAACCAAGCATGGTTGTCTGTATCCCCTTCTTAGTGATTTATTTAAGAATACATTTGGTGCAATATAGACTTAATATATATGTCTTCTGAGGAACTTTTGGGATATATATATATATATATATATATATATATATATATATTTTTTTTTTTTTTTTTATTTTTATATATCTATATTTTTTTTTTAACTGATTAAAAAAATATACAGGAGGAGATGACTTCTTCTGGTGGATGTTACTGGGTCCGCATGGAACATCTGGAACTGTTTAGCCATTTTGTAACCATAAGTAGAGCTGCCATGGACAAATCTGGCGTATTTAGTATGGCAGAGTCACAAAAGAGAAAGAACAAATTCTGATAATGTTATTGAGCCAGTGAATTAGTTGACCCTAGAGGTGCTTTGCTAGGGAACATGATATATAAGATAATAAATTCTCCTTCTGGTTTAAGTAAGTTGAGACAGATTTTTTATGTTACTTGAAACTGAAGGTATCCTAGCTAGTAGCAACATCCAACAATGAAACATTGACTCTCAGTGAAATTAATTTTATGGAACAATCTGATGAAGACTTTAAAATGTGTATTTTGAGGTTGTTTGAGAAATTTTTCATCTAAAAAAAGCTAGAAATTATAACACAAAAATAGGAACAAATGAAAGAACATTTGGCTATGAAAAGGAATTAATTACAAAGTCCCATACCTGATTAATATAATTTAAATATAATTCTATAACTGAGATAAACTCTTAACTGGATTGAGTCAGATTGATTTAATAAATTGAAAGATAATTTGAAGAATTCATCCATAAAGATAAAAAGATAAAAATTATGAAGAGCAAATAAGAGATATAGAGGACAAACTGAGGAACTCCACCAACATAAACCTTCTTAAAGAATAGAGAGAATGCTGAATACGTAATATTTGAGTACATAATAGCTGAAAAATCTTCAGTATGCAGAACAACAGAAGCGCTCAGAAAAAGATGCTCACTGAATTCTGTGCAAGATAAATAGAGGTAAAACCACAGCATGAAATCGTTTGTAAAACATCAAGGAGAAAGAGAATACTAAAGGTACTAAAGAGAAAAGATAGTTTAGTAAGATAGAAATAGCAATCATATCTTTCATCTGCAACAACAGATGGTGAGGCTGAGGGGGGTAAAAAGGTCATCAGCCTAGAATTCCATAACAAGCTAAACTATTCAAGAATGAGGAAAAAACAAATTTTCTGACATAAAAACTAAAAACCTTTCCTACTGCATACTCTCCCTAAAAAAACTCGTAGCAGATATACTTCAAGAAGAGAAGTTAACTTCGGAGGATGGGGGATAAAAGAACCACATAACTTTATTTAATATCAGCTAATGAAAGGAAGACATGTAGAAAGAAATTGTTTCTGGAAAAGATGTTGCAAGGATTTCTACTTCAGAACATCTGGTTATTCAAACAATAAATACAACCTATGTCTAAAGGAAAAATCCCTACAAGGTACCAAGTTTGTATTAGCATGTTCATGGTGGGAAGAATAGCAGTTTTTCCACATTGTTACCATATACTATATGCACATAAGTTGTGATGTATCTTTAGGAATCAGAAGTAAGGAATGAACTTTTGGTAGAAAGTTAACTTATGCAAAAATACTTAAGGTTTTTTGAAGACAGAGTTGGATTTCCCTCTTATTTTAGGGTGTAAAGTGTTCATTTTGACTGGAAAATGTATATGTATTTTTTTTTTAAGTTTATTTGTTTTGAGAGAAAGCAGAGAGGGAGAGAGAGTGAGAGCGGGGCATGGACACAGAATTCCAAGCAGCCTCCACACTGTTAGCAGAGAGCCCAGTGCGGGGCTCTAGCTCATGAACTGTGAGATCATGACCCGAGCCGAAACCAAGAGTCAGATGCTTAACCGACTGAGCCACCCAAGCACCCCCATGATATGTATTCTTATTGTTGAATGGCAGTAAGACAAAGGGATGTTTTTGCTTCAGGACAATTGCATGTTATAAAGAAACTATGTTTGCTTTTTTCAAAGAAAAAAAGTGAAGCAAGTAGTCAAAAATCTCTCTAAGAGCATACAAAGAGTCCTAAAAATCAAAGAAAAAAAGTTAAAATAGACTATCTTAGAATTAGGAATTTCTATCTACAAACTCTGTCTTCCTTTAAAGGGTTAGAAGGTAATCCATAGAATGGGGAAAGATATTTATACTATCTATATCCAACAAAGGACTTAAATCTGAAATATATACTGTACCCCCAAAATCAATAAATAGAAGACATTCATCCCAGTTAAAAATTATCCTGGTAAAAAAAGTTAACAGACACTTCACAATAGAGAATAAATATTTTGACAATGTTTTAACAATAAAGGAGATAGAATCTGAATCCATTCAGGCTCTGTAACAAAATACCACAAATTGGGCACTTATAAACAACAGAAATTCCTTTGGCACAGTTCTAGAGGCTGGAAATCTGCTATCAGGGTGCCAGCATGGTCAGGTGAGGGTCTTCTTTCTTGCTCCTAGTGCCTTCTCACTATGTCCTCACATGGTGGAAGGGGGAGGGATCTCTGTAAGGTCTCTTTTATAAGAACACTAATTCTATTTATGAGGATTCTACCCTCCTGACTTAAGCATCTCCCAAAAGTTCTACCTCCTAATATCATCACATTAGGCATTAGGATTTCAACTTGTGAATTTTGAGGGTGACACAAAGATTCAGACTATAGCAGAGAGGAACTCTAGTTTCCAGCTAAGATGAAATAGACACACTTCTCCCTATTTCTCCCACTAAAGCTTGGCACATTATATGAAGAATACATGTTAAGAAAATTGAAAAGTGGACTGAAAAAAACATACTGGCTAGAGACTTGGTGAATTGTGGTTCCATTTGCTGCATGGAAAAGACAGACGAACATGTCTAATTCTGTTTATATCACAAGAAGTTCGTACTGCCTTATAAGACACAGCCAAGTAGACATTTAGCTCTCAGAGTCATTGGCGTATAGATGGTCTTTAAAGTCAAGGAAAAGCATACATTAATCAAAGGAAAAATCAGTTGATAAAGAATAGAATGGGTATCGGGACTGACTCCTGGGCATTTTACTATTTAGAAACTGGGAAAAGGAGGAGAAAGGACTATGCAGTCATACAAAAACTAGAAAAGTACAGTATATCCAGAAGTTGGGAGTGATTGATTCAATTGAATGTTGCTGGGAGTTCAAGAACCACAAAACTGACCACCAGAATGGCAACATGGATGTCAGAAAAATCCTTAGGTGGACTTTACTGAATTCTCTATCATTTGAAGCTCTATCATTTATGTCACTAAATTATGTAGTGTATTGCATTTTCCCTTATCACACTTTCATATTGTTTCCCAATTTATGAATTTATTGAGGAAAAGAACCTTATATTTTGTTACTTCTTAGCCTTCTGCACAATGCTAAAGAGTGGCACTTATTAGCATATTGGGGTTTTTATTTTTATCTCAGTAATATACTTTAGCTTCATCTTCTCTTTTTTGAATATTAGATATTGTATAGTATGGTTATAAACCATTGATTATACTCACTCTTTTCAATCTGTTTTTTTCTTTCTGCTATTGCTCCCATATGCTAATAAAAAAGTAAATAAGTAAATAATAAGTAGTTAAAGCTGTTTTGCCTCTGAAATTTCAGAAATTGCCAGATTAATTGTAATAACAAATAACAGTAATCTTTCTTTCTTTTTGTAAAATTGTGAATTATTCCCACAATACAGAGATTAAAATAATAGATAATAGAGATTCACATACACTCAATACATTGAATTAGCCGACATTAACATTTTATGATAATTCCAATTGTTTTATTTTTCCAATAAAATTTTATAGATTTAGTTGATGCCACTTTGTGCTCCTTAATTTTGTTCTTTTCTTTCTCCCCCAGGTTCATTATGATGTTCAAGATACTCTATGTTCTTCCTATGAATGCTTTTGTAAGTCTGACATATATATTTGTTGTACTATTAAGTTTATATAAATTGCACAATATTATGTACATCTTATCCCAATTTGGATCAACATACCCTATTGAAGCATTTCAACTTCCAGTTATATAATTTATTCATGTTGACATTTTTGTAGATTTAATTCAATTTAGTAATTCCAAGCAAGCATAAAATCAGAATTCATCTCATTTTTCTGAAAATACAAGCAAACAGTCTAATTTTAAGAAATGCCTTCGTTTTGGAGAGCTGGCTGGCTCAGTTGGTTGAACGTCTGACTCTTGATTTCAGCTCAGGTGATGATCTCACTATTTGTGAGATCAAGGCTGGAGTCGGGCTCTGCGCATACAGCGCAGAGCTTGCTTGTGATTCTTTCTCTCTCTGTCTCCCTCTCTCTCTGTCCCTCCCTGACTTGTGTGCATGTGCATGCCTGCACATGCTCTCTCTCTCTAAATACATAAATAAATAAACAAACTTAAAAAAAAAAAAAGAGGGGCACCTGGGTGGTTCAGTCAGTTAATCCGACTTTGGCTCAGGTCATGACCTCACAGTTCATGGTTTGAGCTCACATCCCTCTCTGTGCTGACAGCTGGGAGCATGGAGCCTGCTTCAAATTCTGTGTCTCCCTCTCTCTCTGCCTGTCCCTTGCTCACACTCTGTCTCTCTCTCAAAAATAATTAATAAACATTAAGAAAAACAAAGAAATTCCTTGGTTACTAAGTAAAAAAATTAAATCTAATTTACATGCTAAGACATTAAAAATTGTAAGTTAAAAGTCTGTTCTTACCTCTAAAAGTTTCTCGGTCTCTATTCTTGGGCTCTCAAACTCTTCTGCCTTTGCTCCTATTTTTCAGTCTCTAAAATACATACATACATACATACATGGTGTGCATCCATCCATCTATCCATACATACATACAAATTACCTTCCTCTCTCAATTTTCTGTTTATTCCTTTTTTGGAATCGTGAGCTCCTGACCTGAGCCAAAACCAAGAGTCAGATGCTTAACTGACTGAGCTACCCGGGCTCCCCTAGACTTAACATTTTTCATCAATTTATATATGTATGTACTTTTCTGTGTGAATATTCTACTTCAGTAAAAAGTTTTTAAAAAAGAGACAAAAGAGATAGATTAACTTAATGTAATATGTGGATCCTGATTTCAATACAGCATTTTTAGGCGTTTATTTGCAGTTGAGGGAGGTCATCTGATATTTGCTGAAACTAAGGAATTATTAATGTTTTAAGAGTAAGTGTGGTATAGTAGTGGTTATTTATTTTTTGTCCTTATATTTTAGAAGTACAACTTTATTTAGAAATATTTAATGGATGCAGTGAAATGTTATCTGGGATTGGCTTCAAGATAATCCAGTGGGATGGAGCAAGTAATGGGAAACAATTGGTCATGTGTTGACAGTTTTTAAAACTGGATTATGTACAATTTGGGGTTCATTATATATTGCTCTGCTTATATGTATGTTTGAATTTTCTGTAATGCAGTTAAAATGTACATACATATGGACACACATATAAAGTTAAACTGACACTTAATTGCTCATGCTAATAATTTTTCTCCCTTACTCATATTTTTCTTAGTCATTTGGAGGAGAAAAGGGATGTTGGAAATTTTTCATTACTCTTTTTAGACGCAGGATGGCACTGTTTGAATAAGTAATTAGCCAATGTCCACTTCTCAATGAATATGCTCCTTTCCTTTACAAGGTTGATACTTTTAGGGCAGTTTGTCTTAGTTGACAGCAAAAACTTTCCAGATAACTTGTAGAGATAATACTACTCACACATTAACTTTAGTTTCCTGTGCTGGCTGTATCTAATACCTATTTTTTTATTTTTAAGGTTTCTGTTCATAACTATTTAAAAGGTAGCTTCAGGCAAAAACAGCTCTGTGCCCACTCTTAGTTGAGAGCAAAAACTTTCCAGATAACTTCTAGAGATAATACTACTCACACCTTAACTTTAGTTTCCTGTGCTGGTTGTATGTAATACCAGTTTTTTGTTTTGTTTTTTGTTTTTATTAACGTTTAAGTTCACAACTATTTAAAAGTTAGTTTCATGCAAAAACAGCTCTGTGCCCACTCTTTTTATTTTTTGTGTTTACAATTATTGCTAGGAGATTAGTCATCCATGTATTTTAATGCAAATACATCTATCTATCAATCTTCTATCATCTATCTATCTCCATATGAATCCTCGTTATTTAAAACTGTCAATGCCAAGCACAGAATGTATTTCTACATTTTCAATGGCATTGAGCCAAATACTACTGATTAAGGTCAAGATGAGGACTATTGACTGTGGACAGATGCTTTCCCCTTTCAACCCTCAGAAAAAGAATGGAAATAACTGTATTCTTGGACGTTCTCAGTCTGATTCATGCCTTCTTTTAGCCAACTATTCATGTATTCACCAGAAGAATTACACCTACTACCTCCGGTGTAGGAAGAAAAAAAAATGTCAAATGAGCAATAATGTTAGCAGAAGCTTGAAACTTAAGAGCGGGTATTCAGAAAGGTCCTCCTCCCCACCCCCTTCCCTCCGGTCCAATTCCCCTTTCTGGTTCTGGCCATCGGAAATTGACTTGGCGGTAACTACCGACTGGAATTTCAAGGCGTCAATACCCCGCTCCCCCGCCCACCGCCCCCCCCCTCCCCCGCCCCCTCCAGCCTCGGAAACTCTTAAACCTCTCCCTACCCTACACTCAACCATAGAGACAGATAAATGATGCAGCAGATTACACCGCTGAAAGGCAGCATTTGTCCTGAGCTATTTTCACATTTTTTCCTGTTTCCGATTTGTGTGCCAGACTTTGTTTGCTTGCTTAGGACATGGAAAACATATTTGGGCATTTCCCCCACAGTTTAATGCCAGTGGCTTTCTCCCAGCAAATGAAAGTGAAAGTGCTACGTTGTAGTGGAGTTTTCTCCCTTAAAGTATGGACTGGCAGCTGGTGTGGAGGGTGGTGTGGGGGTGGGTGGGAGGGTGGGATTGGGAAGCTTGAAGAACCAGTTTTGAGGTTTTGTTTGTTTATCTTGAGATCGCAGCAGGGTTCCTGGTTTTTTTCCCCCTTTTTTTGGGGGTCTGACTTTGGATTTATTTTCATTTGGGCAGTCACTGAGATTTCATTCAGTGTACCGACTTAAAAAAATACACTCCACTTGTAGCTTTCCCCGGTTGCACTTTAAAACACCATCCAGTCTCACCCTCATCTGGAAATAATGCAAGCTTCTCTCTTTTCCCCCCGCTCCCTCCTCCCCCACTTTTTTTTTTTTTTCTTCTTTTAAAGCCCCACATAACCTGAAGTCGGTAATCAGATGGAAAATGTGCTGGTCTTAGTTTACTTTAGTCCACTCTCCCTGTTGGTGGCAGTTTTACTTGTTGAGGTGTATTGAAAAAACAGGCATTTTATGCACATGTAGCTATTGAGCTTTGAAATCTGCCACTGATCTAAGTGTGCTGTAAGTTTCCTCAAAGACACTCATGTGCAACTTTTAATATTTTTGTTGTGTGCAGTTAAAAAAAAAAATTCACAGAGAAGGCAACCAGAGAACTTAACAGTGACACTAATTCATCTAAAGTCATTCATCCTCTCCCTCCCCCTTCCTTTTTCCAAGAAACAACTAGTCACAAACCAGGCTAGAATTTCTTAAAAGAGGAGGAGGAAGAAAAAGAGGCGGAGTGGGGTAGGGGACTGAGTTTAGAAGGGCCAGAATTTCTCTCATTCACAGGGTGGAAAAGTTGACATTGTCTAAGCCCTTCTGAATGGCTGGTAGTTGGTTACCCCGATTGTACCTCTACCTCCCCTCCCCCTCCACGTGACGACCCAGGACACATGCGCACCCGACGCAGCCCGGCACATCTGCAGACTGACGTCAGTGTGCTCTGCCTCCGAGGAAAAGCTGCCAAAATTTTCTCCTGCTGCAATTCAAGTTGGCTGGGGGCCGGTAGTGAGATCTAGGGCTACTTCAACAAAACTTTGCTGCCCTTCCTGCTCCTCTTGTCTTCTTTTCTCTTGATACCTTTTGATGCTCTTCACATGTTATTTGCATAGCAAAGGCACTAAGCTGTCCAGGAAGAGAGGGCACCACTTCCACCCCCAATAAGCCTTTTTCCCCCCTTCCTTCCTTTCTTTTTTTCCTTTCCTTTTTTTGGAGGGGGGGTCGAGAGAGAAAGGGGGTTTGCAAAGGCAGCATCTCAGGATGATAGCCTGGATGTGTTGATGGCATCTCTTTTATTGCCAAATCGGAAAGTCCGTTCTCTAAAGCCCGGGTTAGCCAGACTATAGGGTTTTATTCTGGCTGCAGAATAAGTAACTGACTGCTGTGGCTTTGCAAAGGGGGGCAGAAAAAAAAAAAAAAAAAAAAAAAAAGAGCAGAGAGAGTACGTGAGTCGTCCAGTGCAATCTCTATTGTTTGAAACTTACTTTTTATCAGAATTTGAAGATGAAAACGGTAAGGAAGACTTAACAATATTCAATGAAACCGTTTTTTTTTTTTTAATTAAAACTTGTGCTTTGCTTGTCTTCCGAATAGCGCGTAGAAAACTTTTTCTCTGTGTGTGTGTGTATGTGTGTGTATGTGTGTGGTGTGTGTGTGTGTGTGTGTGTGTGTGTGTGTGTCTGTTTTTAATGGCAATGAGTGAGCTTGACTGAACTCATTTTACAGATAGAAATCTTTTTAACTCCAGACTAGTCGGGAGTTGGAGAATTCTGGGTCTTGCAAGTATTTTATGATGCCAAAAATACACGTTTATTGTATGGATAGACATGTTTTGTGAAATATGACTTGATTATGATGATCGTGGTCTTTTAACTAATCACCAAATAGTGATTTGGAAGTAATAATGATGTGTATTTTAAACTGATTTCTAAGAAAAAACTTCTGCATTTTATAGTTTCATGTCAGTGTCTTAAGCAGTCAGACAAGTGCATATTTTATGCCTGGGCTCAGAGAGCAGAATTAATGTGCTAGCTATAGCCCCGATGCTCTAGGATATGTTAAGCTTTTAATAGGCTAATCAAAGAGATGGAAGCGTGTGTTTTTGATTTACTTTTGGCCACTTGGGACGTCGTGCTAGACTCATAATCCTCCGGAGCCTTGAATATCTGGGTATGTCTGTCTATATGGTATATGGGATCAAAGTTCAGGGATTTGGGGGATGCAGTTGGAGTGCTGGAGGGGTTTTTGGAAAGGTGCCTTTTGATAATGTGTACTACAATTCCTGTCTTTGGTAATTTCTTTCCTTGTTGTACTAGAGGCAAAGAGAGTGAAAAAGCGCACTGAGAAGGAACAAGAGAGTGAGTTTCTTACTCTTGTTTTTATTTGAGCTGCCGGTGCAACGCGTTTGGGCCAAATGCCAACTGTCTGGGTCACACGCGTTTTATCCAAATAGATTTAGCGCTGCTGTCTGGAAATGGGCTGCTGAATGTTAACTTTAGGATCAACTCAACCAGGGCAGCTCAGACTGTTACCCTCTGTCTGGGTGAAGTGGGATGGGGGTGCAGAATGGACAAGGAAAGGGGAAACAGAACCATTGCTAGGAACTTTTAAAAGGACAGTGGAGTGTGATTTTCAATATTTTCTTTTATATTCAAATTTCTTGTGCTGATTTTCTTTTTTTCCCTTTTTTTCTTTTGTTTCTTTCTTTCTGTTTGTAGCTTATGTTGATTAGACCAAAATGTACGAATGACAGTTTTCTAAATTCATGACAGGGAAAGAAATGTAACATAAAACTGGTGTAGTTGAAGGAAATTGAGAAAATTAATTTTGGAAATAATTGTTTTCCT